>NW_021938789.1:58009259-58043876 GCF_001715985.3 Manacus vitellinus
TTAAGTGATTGCCCGGAGATGCTAATTCTATCGCAGCATTGTTTCCTTAATGATAAGAGGAAACTGGTCGGTCCTGCTTTCAGCGCTGGGTGGTTTTGTGCTCTCTGAGTCACGCTGGGCTGCCCAACCTACTTGATCTAAATAAATTTGCAAATGCCATGTTTTTCGGATGAACAAGTAGCCAGGGCACTGTGGGAAATAAATCCTGCTCGAACCTGCAGAAATAGGGCAATTCCAGGCTGGAGTTAAGCGTGTGGAGGATGTGAAACGCGTGCTCTGGAGGCGCCCGTGTGCGAGGGCTCTCCCTGTACTGGCCAGGTCGGTTCCTTTTTACGTTAGGAAGAGATTTCCTTCCATGAAGTGGAAGTTTAAGTTGAAATGCCTTATTGAGAGTCACGAGCATCTGAAAGACTGCTTTTCTTGGTCTCCGGCTGAACGGCAAGTTCTCGTCATCTGTGTTTCGGATGATGAGCTCGGATGCCGTGGTGCCGTAGTGCTCCGTGCTTTTCAGGTTAGGCATTTTGGGAGAAATGGGAATTTTGAACAGCAGTTCAGACAGTCCTGTACTTGTCCTCACTGGGTGTTGGCTGAATCCAGTGAGAGATGAGTAAGAGGATTTGGTTACGACTTCAGAAGAGCTTTAGCCATAACTTCTTATGCTCAATTCTTTATATTTTGACTAGTGAACAAAACAATTGGGTTTTTCTGTTTCCATGTGCCTTACCTGCCAGAGGTTTCCGAGGAAATACCCGCCCACAAACATCCCGTGTTTTGTCAGCCTTTGTTTAGTGTGTTTCTTACTTTTCCTGTTCCTTTGTTCTACATTGGCCAATAAAGATTGAATTCAGCTCCATTCTGACTTGGCTCAATTAAACAGATGGTTAATAATCGTTTTGAAGGCATCCTGTTTGTTTCCTTTTCTCACTCTTTCAGGAATTATTTTGTAATGTAATTGTCTTAGTGTTGTTTGTCAGGGAAGGATCATCTCACTGCTTTTAGTTTTAACAGCAGAAGATGAAATTATATGTGGGAGATGGTGTGGAAAGAGTTAACCTAATAACAGGAGAGACAGGGATAAAGCAGCCCTGATCTGAAAGAGTAATTGAAGGCAATATGTTAAGGATTTGGCAGGAAGGGTTGCCCCCTCCCAACCAGCTTGTTCTTCTATTGTTAGTGGTACCATTGGTGATAACAATTATTTAATTAAATAGACTGCATAGGGAAAAAATACAGTTTGTCTAAATTCCTACTCAGCTTTCAGGAGAAAACTGCAGTCTGGATTCTTGTTTAGATTTGTTCCCTTGATACAGAATGATGAGGGATTGGGGGAATCTGGAAAAAGGAAAAAAACACTTGAAATTACTCTTGCTTCAGGCCTGGAGCTGGTGCTTTCACAGTACTTTCCAGAGCTAGCTTCAGGAGGGGTTTGGCTCAGCACCCTAGGAGGGGCATGCTGAGCTCCTGGACCACAGCTGTCTCTCTCATTCATGTTGATGTGATGCTTTAATAATGGAGCTAAATCGGATTACAGGGACCCAGCTCTGTCCCTCACCCAGTGGCAGGGATCTTTGATCCATCTCCAGGTAATTTTACAGTAAATAATAGAAAGCTGACTAGTATATGTCCACATCAGATGGCACAGCCATCTTTTGCTGCTTTGATGTAATTTGAAACAAGCTTATTCTCCTTTACATGGATATCTTCTCTTTTTCAGAGATTTTTTTTTCTCTAATTCTTTTTCATGTCAGGAGTCTTTTGATGATGCATCCTTGGCAAAACAAAAAGAACTCCAGGAAACAGATCCTACATATGAAGAGAAAATGGTATGTAATATTTGGGAGTGTGTACAGCTATCCAGTACCTATGCACGTGAGTTTTCTGTTTGTTTGAAATCCCTTACCTAGATTTATAAAATTTTACCTAGTTATTAAAAAATACATAACTTGTAACCAAAAAATATCTGGAAAAAAGCTCCTCTGACCCTTCTTGTTTACAGCATACTAAAGTTATCTGTAGAGCTGTCCATCCAGTAGGCAAGGGGGGGTATAAAGAGTTGAGTATTCTCTTTCTCAGTCAGACATAGAAAGATCCTCTAGGAATCTCTTTTATGAAGCTCTAGTTAAAGTCTTCAGGTTTTTGAAGATGGGTGATTCTGTGCTTCGTGGGTAAGAAAAGAGAAAATTTGCTATTTTCCTTTCTTTTTTAATAATAAAGTCTTTCTTAGTTTTTATAATGTAAGAGATGGAGCTGTCCATCCCTCACCATCTCACCATGTTTTCTTCCTCTGTTTCTCCCTGTTTGCCTTTCTTTCTGTTCATAATTCCAGTATCTGTGACTTCATCTGGAATTTCTTCATAGGAAAGTGAAACTGTTTCTTACAATTTGCTGCTTCCTGTGTTATTTCTTCTTTTTGGCACTGAAAATAACCCAATCATCTTCTGCTCATTTCTTTGTGCTACCTTCTGGCAAACTGAAGAAAGTGAACTTGAAGTTGTCTCCTCTAAGTCTTGAGACAGACACAATTTGAAGAGGGATTGTATTTTACTGTTGCAAGAGTCAGAAGATGCACTGGAAAAGAAAATGGGAAAAGTGTCTCTGTTGGTAGAAGGACAGATCAGGGTTGCAGAGTACAGACTATTCTTGTCTGTATCCTGCCTAAAAAATGCAGATAATGTTTGTTAGTCTTTTAACATCCTTAAGTGCAGTGAAAGCAAGTGTGGGGATGTGTCTACAGGGCCAAAACTTGCGGAAGATTCCTCTCTAAAATTTTAGAACAAGGAACCTTCTGCAGTGCAGCCTGAATCTTTTCTTTTTGGTACAGTCAGTGAAAAAAGTACTTTAAGAGTTAGCAATTTGGATAGTAGTAAGATCTTACCTAGTTTAAACTGTTGCAAAGTAAACAAAAAACAAGCAAAACCTATGAGGAATATATAGGAAAACTTAAATTTAGTGGATGTGGATTGTAGCTGTGTCAATCACGCTTAAACTAAAGTTAGAGTGAGTTTGAGTCCTCTGTGGTGCATACAGTTCTCTTTCCTGGTCTGTTTATTTTCTAACACTTTGTCTTCCTGTCTCTTACATAGTGCAGGGTCTGCTTGCTTTAAAGAGGAGAATACTCACAGAGCTGGCATTGCAGAAATGTGGAACATATGTTCCTTTTTACTAAGAAAACTGACTTCCTGTAACTGCTGCAAGTTGCTAAATACCAGGTTATGTTGTGGCAGCTGGCAGAATGTCAGAGTGGTTACTGTTAACCTTGGAGCTGTTTTCCATCTTGTTTGTCTGTTCAAAGTTATGATGTGGCTTTGGGAAGGTGTGTTGATTCCAAATGGAACCTGTCTCAAAGAAACTGAACCTTTCAGATACTAACATTTTCTACTGTAATCTTTTTTGCACAGCAGAAACAGCAACTCGTATCAAAGGGGGTAGCCTGACAAGTTAGGCTGAGCATATCTAAGGCCTCTGCTGCTGAAATAGATGTTCTGGCTTTTAGCTTTGAGCTGCTGTGTCCCCACTGCCCCATTTCATGCCAGCTCTGCTGCTTATCTGACACCCCAGTGAGGTGGTTTATCTTGCTGAGCAGGCAGGACACTAATGCAGTAGAAAGTAGTTGTTGCCAGGTTGGTGAGATGAATGAGTGCATTGAAGAATCCTGTGTGTGATAGGTGAGGGTGAATTTCTGGGAGTGAGACTATCACTTTTGATATGAGAAAGTTGTTAAGGGGACTCTGGCCTTATCTAGTGAGACTGGTGCAATCTTTGTGCCAAAGTCATATTTCAGTCTTGGCTCAGGTCTGTCTCACAGCTTTGATCTTAGTGGGTAACAAAGGCAAGCCTTGGCCCAGGCTATAGAAAGACTATAGAATCTGTCAGCAGCAGTTATATTGATGTTAACCATCTTTTCTTTGATGTTGTAGCTATGTATATAAAGAAATGTGAATCTGTGTTGTTTAAAAAGTATTTGTTAGGGTTTTTCTTTTGAATGAATACATACTGTCACGTCTCACAATTGTTCCATTTAATTTTCCCTTGTCAACAGCAAACAGACAGAGCAAACAGATTTGAGTATCTGTTGAAGCAGACTGAGCTCTTTGCTCATTTCATTCAGCCTGCTGCTCAGAAAACTCCAACTTCACCTTTAAAAATGAAGCCTGGACGTCCACGAATAAAGAAGGACGAGAAACAGAATTTACTGTCAGCTGGCGAGTGAGTGATGGCACACAGGCCAACTTGTACTGTAATTAAGATCTTATTGCACTTTAGAAGTGTAAGTTAAGCTTGCTCAGCTTTAGTCCTATTGCAGCATGTGGGTTGTTTTTTTTTTAATCTGCCTACCTGTAAGTTGAGGGTTGTTTGAGAATTCTAGGAGTTACAGGAGTTTTGTGTTGATGCTAAAGCATGAAGAAAAACCAGAAACTTACTGCTTTCTTGGATTTTTCCAGCTACCGACATCGTAGGACGGAGCAGGAAGAAGATGAGGAGCTGTTAACAGAAAGCTCCAAGACAACCAATGTCTGCACTCGATTTGAAGAGTCTCCATCATGTGTGTTTCCTGGTTTTTTGGGGGCTTTTTTGCCACTCTTTTTCTTCAAAATGTTGTTCAAAACGAACTTTGTTTTCATCCTCCCTAAGGATAATGAATTAATTTGGGGGGACAGGAGGAAGAGGAAAAAAATGGGACAAAATGTATTAGTGAGTGACTGCTTATTTTCAGTCAGTCTAGAAAGATGGTCCAGCGAGTCTTGTCCTTAAGAAATCCAGTTCCTATACTTTAGTTACTCAGCAAGAGTTTTTAAGTCTGTCATCTTCCCATTTTTACATGTGTAACCTATATTCTGATATAATTTAAAGTATCTAACAGCTTCCAGTTCATTTAATGGAATTCACTATTAGTGTTGACTGTGTTCAGATTTGGAGGGTGGTGATAGAGTTAGAATTTCTATGTGCTGTGGGTTCCTGCAAAAAACAAAGCTGTTGGAGCGGCTTGCAGAAACAAAATTACCACGTTGCTGTCTCCAGTCTTCATTGTCCTTGGAATTTACGTGAATTTGCTACTTATTTTTGTTCTGTAGCTTTGATAATCACTGTCAATGAGCAGGCAACGGTGGGTGACATGCTTTCATAAGTTTTTGTAGATTTTTTAGTCTATTCTTTTGTGTCTTCTAGATGTGAAATGGGGAAAGCTGCGGGATTATCAGATCCGAGGACTGAACTGGCTCATTTCTCTATATGAAAACGGCATCAATGGCATCCTGGCAGATGAAATGGTATGGACATAGCCTGTGTTTCTAAGGGCTTAAGAACATGTGCAACACAACATGTCCGTTGTTGTATTTCCTTGCCCATTTTAGTCCCTATATGGGATTCTTAATAACACAAAATGCGATATATAATTTGCCAGATCTTTTTTTTTTAGTGTGTTTGAAGTTGCTAATGTTAGAAGTGTCACAGGTGTCTTAATTTAAATAAACTGTGCATGCAGGTTTAGAAATGGGCATTTGAAAAGGAAACCTGTCAAACTTTAGAAACATGGACTTGATGGAGGGGAGTTGTTCCATAGAATGACATGTCCTCTTTTTGTTTTTTTTCTCCAAATCGCAGGTGTTTTGTTACGGTATTTTCAAGCTGCCCTTGTGAGGAGAGTGTCATATATGAAAAGAGCAACAAATGAGGAAACAATTCCTGTTGTTAGGGCAAAATGTAGATATCAGGATATGAGTGTCCTATATGGACTGATCTCCGCAGCAAGAGCTACGGCAGTGGGAAATTTCCTGGCAAAAATGATGCAAAGATAGATGTAGCTGGAGACCTGTGTTAAAATTTCATATACAGCATGATCATGGACATTTCAGTCAGAACTGGCCACAGTAGCTTTTGTTTCTATTTTTATTCCTCCCCCCTCCCCGAAAGACAAGGGATGAGTGCAGAAGAAAATGTGGTAGTTTCACAGGCAGATATGTTTTTGTCCTCTTAGTGATTTTATTTATATCTCTGTTTCGTAAGGAGCAGAAAAAAACAAAAATCTAATTAATTTCAGTATATTGCGTTTCCCGTATCTTGTAATTTCTCTGTAATAAAACTTCTTCAAGATAAGTTAGACACAAATGAGTTTAAATTATTGTTTAGTAACGTGCTTCAATCCGAATTATATCAAGGATTTTCTTCAGCATACATGCTTATGAATAGAGGAGTTTGTTGGGGTTTTTTTTTTGGCTGAATACAGTTCTAAGTGGAGCAGGCTTGTTTTACAAAGCATCTCAGTTGTTTTTGTTAAGTCCTTGGATGTGTGGTATTCCAAAATCCATCTTGCGTTAAGGAGTTATAGTATTTATTATTAAATATTTTTTATTCATTCTTAGGTATTAGGCCTTTTGAAGCTATTAGTGCTTTTCACTCAGCTTGTAAACACTTTTCCACATCTTGCACCAGGCTGTGGTTATTTTGAAGACATACTTGAATTTTAGAACCAAAAATAACTTGTGCTGATGGTTTTCAGGTTTTTTTTACCTCCCATGCATTTGAGTCACAATATTTTTAAATTATTTTGCATTACAGGAGTGATCTGTTTTTTGAAGGTCTTCCTCTGTTTTGTTTCAGTTAAAATTCTATGCTGAAGGTACAAGGTTTTAAGTATTTCTCCTGAATAAAGAACCAAACACTTAAACTACTTGTTTGGGTTTTTTTGACATGTGCAATTATTTATATTTGTTTGGCTTTCTTCTCACAGAAACTGATGTCATTTTTGGCCTGTGAAAACCTACTTTTGAAAATTAATTAAGAACTTAATCACTACTGTAAAATATTAATATCATAACATAAAATATTAATAAAGTTAATTATAAATAATAATGAATATTTGAATAAATTAAGAAGTCTAAGGGCTTTTAATTTATTCACTTTATTTCAAGTTTAAGAGAATACGTCCATCCAATTTGAAAACTTTGACCTCTAAATAATCTAAATAACACATCAGTCTACAAAACAAAATTTTATGAAATGATGTTTTCTTGCACTTCTAACTTTCTCTGAAAGATAAGGCAGAATTCTAGCTTCATAATCCAAGGTTTGAAAATGTTACTGCTTTTTTAAAATTAAATTTGAGAAGCCACGTTCCTAAGCAAGACTTCGATGCCTTTTGTGAGTCACACTGTCTCTAATACACCTCACTCAGTTGTTCAGGCTGCTGTGTCTTCCGTGCTGCACTCAGAGCTCACTCCTGGGTTTTCTTAAAGGTGTTTCCTGAGAGTTTTGGGGTTTTTTTTTTTCTAACACATGAATATGTCTTACAGGGCCTTGGGAAGACACTGCAAACAATTTCTCTTCTTGGCTATATGAAACACTACAGAAATATTCCTGGACCTCACATGGTGTTAGTCCCTAAGTCCACTCTGCAAAACTGGATGAATGAATTCAAGAGATGGGTACCAACACTTCGAGCAGTTTGCTTGATCGGGGACAAAGACCAGCGAGTAAGTTTTGATGTGGTGTTTTTTCCTCTGTCTTCCTGTGTAAATCCAGCATGTGATCTTGCTGTCCTTTACTTTCCTTCACAGGGAAGGGTATTTCTTGGATCTGTAGTGGTTAAACAGTAAGACCTACAAGTGCTGCCTACTTACAGTCTGACCATTACAATATAACTAATGTAAGCTTAGATCTCACATGTGTTGCCCAGCTATTACTTCATCACTTCATGTTCATAATTCCTTGTCCAAAGATTTGCTCTCTCCTGCTGTGAAGGCAGTACACCCTGTGGACCAACAAAACCTGATGAATCTTAAAACAGGAAAATTGTAACAGTACTACTATGTTCTTTTTGGTTTAGATTTGACAAAGCCTCAGTAAGCAACTGTCACCTTGTTTTCTAGGCTGCCTTTGTCAGAGATGTGTTGTTGCCAGGAGAATGGGATGTGTGTGTAACATCATATGAAATGCTTATCAAAGAGAAGTCAGTATTCAAAAAGTTCAACTGGAGATATCTCGTTATAGATGAAGCCCACAGGATTAAAAACGAAAAATCAAAGGTAATTTATATTTGCACTGAGAGAGAGATTTATGTGGGTCATTAGGTGGTGGTGTGGGGACTAGTAATGTTTTTATATTTGCTCATGTCTCAATGTCCTTCAGTTATCAGAAATTGTGAGGGAATTCAAAACTACAAACCGGCTGCTATTAACTGGAACTCCACTTCAGAACAACTTACATGAACTCTGGGCACTTCTCAACTTTCTTTTGCCAGACGTCTTTAACTCAGCTGAAGTAAGTCTTCATTTCTGCTAATCAAATTAAATTAATTTTGTTGGGTTTCCCGATTTGAAAATAGACCTGTATAATTAGGAGTGTCAGCTACTGATAAATGATAGATTGACAGTTAGAAATGTTTGTGTTAGAGAGCTTTTCATAAAAACAGGCCAAGTAGGGAAATTTGTTCTTTTACTGTGTGAAAGAATCGCTTGAGTTGTATTTTTTCACCATTGTGATGACACTGCACCTTGAAAGGAAGACTCTTAAAAACTGATGATTTTGTTGATGCAGGACTTTGATTCATGGTTTGATACAAACAATTGTCTCGGGGATCAAAAACTGGTGGAGCGCCTTCATATGGTGAGTCTTTCTGCTTTTTGTACTAGAGTTACATTTAATCAAGTTAGATTCTAGACAATTCTCCTAATGCTTATTGAGATAAAATATTAGGATAAGATAGATTATTCCAGAAACTATGATAGACTTACAGCATGGCAAAGCTCAGAAGATTTTTTTTCCTTAAAAAGGAAATTGTTTTGGAAAGGAGAGAAGGGTCACTAGTTCTGGCTCTCAGGGTTCTGAAATGCTTACATAAAAAATACTGGCTATGAAGAGACTATAAATGTTTCAGTCAAGGAAAATTAAATCAATCAATTAAATCAAGGGGCATAGAACCATCTGAAAGATGATTTTGGTCTAATCTCTAAGTCTTCCAAAGAAAGGACATGTATAGTCCCGTGTATAGCAAATAATCTGTCCATATTGGTTGCTTTTTCAGATTGTCTGATAAGTCTGGTATTTGAGCTTTTGTGATAGAGAATATCTGCCCTGTGTTTTGTCTGTTGACCTGATCAGTGTTTCAGTTTCCAAAATACATTTAAGGATGCAATCTCTTTCAGGTGCTACGACCATTCCTCCTACGTCGCATTAAGGCTGATGTAGAGAAGAGCTTGCCTCCAAAGAAGGAAGTCAAAATTTATGTGGGCCTCAGCAAAATGCAACGAGAATGGTAATTAATACACATGCCTGACTGTGCTGTGGTTAAGGCTCAGAAGGAGTGTGCTGTTCGTGACTTGAAGATTGTGTGGAACTTGATTTAATTCTTTCTGCTGTACTCCCAACTTGTGTCTCCTTGCGACATTTCTGTGATGACAAAACCATGCATATCAGGGAGAGTGACCTGGTGAAATGAGGGGGAGGGTGAGCTTTTGACTATTATTCAAAGAAAGACCAACTTTGTTTTAGAGTTACAGAACTTTTCCCTGTCTTTGACGTAGGTACACACGGATCTTGATGAAGGATATAGATATACTGAACTCGGCTGGGAAGCTGGACAAAATGAGACTGCTGAACATCCTCATGCAGCTGCGAAAATGTTGCAATCACCCTTACCTCTTTGATGGGGCAGAACCTGGCCCACCCTACACAACAGACATGCATTTAGTCACCAACAGTGGCAAAATGGTTGTTTTGGACAAACTGCTGCCGAAGTTGAAAGAACAAAGTATGCATCTCTTTTCTGGTATTTTGGTTCAACGATAAAAATGAAAGTCAGTGCTCCTTAATGTTTCCATGTATCCTGAGCAAAAACCAGCACACCTTAGCCAGGATTTTTGTTAATTTCTAATATGAATACCAGCTTGTCAAGCACTGTATCTTACAGTTGATACAAAACCAAATTGTGGTGTGCCTTCAGAAGTACTTGGATCAATAGTCCATTGTGGCTTTTTGTGCTGAAGTGTTTTGATTCCCCCTTTTTTTTTGTTTTGGTTTTTTTGGTTTTTTTTCATCCCAGCTAAATTGAGGCCACAGAAACATCAGTTGTTCTGGGCTTTAGGTTTTCTTTCTTAACATTGTTAGCTATTTGAAGTATCATTGTGTGGTATTTTAACCACTCCTTTGATTTGCTATGAAGCACCATTTCAGATTCAGAGCCTTCATCTCATGTTACAGTCAAATCCTTTGTGAAACATTGGTCTGTCTTTGTGGGTATGATTTTGAGCAGCACCTGAGGTTTTTCAATGTATTCTGTAAGGCACTCAGACAGAGGGGAACTCTGAGTTGTTTTAAAGTTATTTGATAGTAGGGACAAAGCTCAGAAATGCATTGCTGTAAAACGCACTGGCCACAGAGTTTCTGACTCAAAAGTAAATTTTTAACTCTTTATTTTATGAGTGTGCTTAGGGAAGTAACTTGGCTAAAGGAGTGGAGGTAAGTTTGTCAGTGGGGACACTTTGAAGGCTGGATGCAGTTTTATTTTTCTACAGTGATATAAAAGTAAACTGTACTTTGTGTCTATGTATCATCCAAGCAGCTGTGGTGATATAACTGATCCTGAGACTAAAAAAAGAACAATTCAGTGGTTACTGTGCTTTTTTTGATCTTGGTTTCTTCCTCCTTTGAGGCTAATTGATGACATATTGCAATTAATACTGTCCTGGTCTCAAATCAAATGGTCATCTTAAACAAGAGTTCATTATCAGCCCTTGAGTCCAAAGGACAAAAAACCGAAATCACATGAGATGAATATAGGGGGAAGTGGAAGCTTTATAATATTCAGTGTTTTTACTTAAATCTCCCCAGTAGACTGGAAGTGGATTTGTATGTATGCATAAATTACTGTACATTTACCTTCTTTTTTGAAGTTGTTCTTGGCAGGTAAGTAAACTGACAAGTTTTTAAGAACAACTTAATTTATTTCAAGGGATCTCAAATCCAAAACAAACAAATAGTTCAAAATTTCATTCTTTACACTTGATGTTTTTATATTTGTGCTGTCATCTTACTCTGCTGTGTCTGGGAACATTTTGTTAAGGAGTACAACAGAAAACAAAAGGGAAAAGGCAGCCACTAACTAGACAATGACATATCAGAGTGAGGCAGACATGTCCCATGGCAAGCACAGGACCCTGCTATGACAGCAGCAGCTGCAGCTCTGCTTTGTAGTTCAGGGTCTGAAATTCTAACTACTTTTCTTTTTAGCACATGGAATTGCCCTCCTTCCTTTTCTGGTAATGCGGCCCTGCAGAATTTCATAAGTCTTACGTTCTGCTAAAAGCATAAGAAACTTTTTTGCTCAAACAGGCTCAAGAGTTCTAATCTTCAGTCAGATGACAAGAGTCCTGGATATCTTGGAAGATTACTGTATGTGGCGAAATTATGAGTATTGCAGACTGGATGGACAAACTCCTCACAACGAACGACAGGTATTTCAAACTTTACATGTTGTATTTAAGTAAAAACACTGCTTGTGTTCAACATTGGGTTCAACTGTTGTGTTCTTTTCATTTATTTAGGCGTCCATTAATGCATTCAACGATCCTGACAGCTCAAAATTTGTGTTCATGTTGAGTACGCGGGCAGGAGGTCTTGGAATCAATCTGGCTACTGCTGATGTCGTAATTCTGTATGATTCAGACTGGAATCCACAAGTAGACCTTCAAGCTATGGTAAAAATCCAGATGGGGATTTCATTCTTCTTGTCTTTCTCACGGAACTTTCCTAGAAATGTGCATTTCCAAAATAAATGAGTATTTCGCCTTTTTAGCACAGGGAGTAGTAAAACTGATTTTCACTTCCAATGTGTGAAACCCTTAGTCACATTCTGGCTGTACAATGTTTTATGCAGTAGGAAATGCTAGGTATATGCTACACTAATTATTTCAGTTAAGCTGTAGATTCTCAAGTATTCTAGCAAAAACAGGTTCAAAAGAACGATGGAACTGGTGTCTATAAGCTCAAGCTAGAGGATTCCAGCTACAGGTGTATGTTCAGAATACTGATTCTCACTGTGGGTCTTGTTTTGCCAGTTAGGAGAGGCAGTGCATCATATTTTTCTTGAAATATTCATGGCACAGCTGAAGGATTTTGAAAAATGTAGCCTTTGGTCTGTACAGAAATGGTTTCTTCAATACTTTCATTTTACAGAAGGTTGCATAAGGTCAGGAGCATCCAGTCTTCTCCCCTGTGTGATTTAACAAAAAACCCCAAACACCTATTTTTTGACACCTGGAGACATACTCACTGTCAATGTTATTGAAAAAAACTTGTAATGTCAGTAAGAATGTAATGTCGTGGGTCATCATGGGTGGCTGTAGAGACTTAACTAACCTGTGCTATTCTGTTTTGTACATTAGTATGTTGCTGGAAAACAAATACTGAATTTTTTTGTTACTTTTTTTGCCCAGGATCGAGCGCACAGAATTGGCCAGACCAAGACTGTTCGAGTGTTCAGGTTTATTACAGACAATACAGTGGAGGAGAGAATAGTGGAACGTGCAGAGATGAAACTCCGGCTGGATTCCATAGTCATTCAGCAAGGCAAGTGTAGGAAGGCAGTTTGTATCTGTGATGGGATTCTCTTTTGTTTTTTTCCCATTGTAAAGGATGGTGGAATCAGCTAAGAAGAGTCAATGAGAATGTTGCTTTTGCCTCAGCTGCGCTCTGAAGAGAGAGTGCAAAGGCCTCATCCATTTGAAAATTTATTTTACTGTAGCAGTAGGTATTTCCTCACTAACTTTTTGATTACCTCCCTACTGATACATGTGTACAAGAGGATATGGTCCAGTTTTTCTTTTTTAAGCTTCTCCTTTGAACTGGAGAAATTAATGCCTTTTTCTAACAGATGGGGAGAAGTAATGTAACCTTGGTTGGCTTGATTGGAATCAGGAACTTTTATTTCTGAAAAGAGGATTAGTTGAGGTTTAGTCTGGAAACTGGGAAAATATGCACCATAGCAATATGTTATATCCCAGAATCATTAAGGTTGGAAAAGGCCTCCAGGGTCATTGAGTCCAGCTTTTGACCAATCACCACTGTGCCAACTAAACCATAGCACCAAGTGCCTCATGCAATCATTTCTTGAACACTTCCAGGGATGGTGACTCCACCACCTCCTTCAGGTTAAGCCTGTTCCAATGCTCAACCACTCTTTCTGTGAAGAAATTCTTCCTGATGCCCAACCTGAACCTCCCCTGGTGCAGCTTGAGGCTGTTTCCTCTTGTCATGTCGAAAGACCTAGTATCCAAAACTATGTATGCTGAACACAGTTAAAGCATAATATAGCAATTATCTTTGAAACCTGGCTAGATTTTACTTACTCTTTATTTTAAAATTTTTTTATTAAAGAATTTTTTTAAATTTTTTTTTTAATTTCTTTATTTGAAATTTCCTTTACTGAAAGAAAAGGATATAGCTTGAATGTAGAAATGTAAGGGGGAGAAAAATCATGTGTTGCTCCCTCCATAATGAACGTTATAGTTAGTTGCTATCCGTGAGTGTTTTTATCTTTAGGAAGATTGGTAGATCAAAACCTGAATAAACTTGGAAAGGATGAAATGCTGCAAATGATTAGACATGGAGCGACACACGTGTTTGCCTCAAAGGACAGTGAGATTACAGATGAAGACATTGATCACATTTTGGAAAGAGGTGCAAAGAAGGTGAGAAAGTTCGAAAAGGGGAAGGCCACCTGTAGATTTAAATGTGGTGGCAAGACAGTGTATCCCTGGATGATCACTTGGTTCTAAGCTGGAGAGAAAAGGGGTTTTTGCTGTGGAGGGTTTTCATGCTGGTCAGTCGTGTTTGTTTTCTCTGATGTTGTCAATAAGATGTTTTGTAATCAAGTGCCTTCCAGAATGGCTGCTCTTCTTTCTGGCAATGGGATGTTTTAAAAGGAAGTACCTTTCAGAGTGGCTCCTTTCTGGGAATGAGGTGTTTAATAATGACGTGCCTTCCAAAATGCCTCCCGTTCTGTCTGGGAATGAGATGTTAAATAATGAAGTACCATCCAAATGGCTACTGTTCTTTTCTGTGTCCCCCGTCCAAGACTGCGGAAATGAACGAAAAACTTTCAAAGATGGGCGAAAGCTCCCTTAGGAATTTTACTATGGATACTGAATCTAGCGTGTATAATTTTGAAGGGGAAGACTACAGAGAAAAACAGAAGGTAATGTTTTAAGTTTCTTTCGGAGGAATGCACTAAATTGCATGTTTTAATCATACTTGTTTAAGAGGTGTTGGCTAAAATACGGTGTCATCTATGATAATAGTTTAAATAAAAACATTTCTAACACAATGAAGTAGATGTAGATCTAATTTTATATAAAACTTGTAGCTGGTCTGAATATTTGCAAGACTTAGTTGGGGTTTTTTTGGGTTTTGTTTTTTACAGTTGGCATTTACAGAGTGGATTGAACCGCCTAAACGAGAAAGAAAAGCCAATTATGCTGTGGATGCTTATTTCAGAGAGGCTCTTCGAGTCAGTGAACCAAAAGCACCCAAGGTGAGTTGACTCATTAAAAAAAGTAAATTGTTGAAATATGCCTGGTAAATGGTTCCAGCTGTAAGCAACACATTGGTCTTTTTTCATAAAAACTGCACTATTCACTTTTGTAAATTGTGGAGACAATTTAAATTTAGAAAAAATCCAAAGGACTTGAGACAAACTTCTGTGAAAAAGAAAAAGAGCAGGATGAAACTTGTAGGATGTTAGGAGAGTAAGATCAACATTTTTCATGTTTTTACTTAAGCAGCTGTGAATTTTCCTTACCTGTGAAAGATTTCCTTAATGCTGCTTCAAACACCTGAACTTTGTTCAAGGGGATGCATGTGTGACTTTCCCCAGCCACCTCCTCCTCCCAAAAGACCCCTCCTCCCCTTCTCTCAAAGGCGTTTCAGAATTCTTCCTTGTTGTAGTTGTCTCTTGCATGGCCTTTTTTAATATAAGGCAGTGCATTTTTTGTAACAGTAAAGCTTTTTTTTTTTTTGTGCTCATAAACTGAAATCAGTTCTTACAAGCAAGCAGGTTCTGGATGTGAAAGGGAGTCAAACTTTGTATTTCAGGCACCACGGCCTCCCAAACAGCCAAATGTACAGGACTTCCAGTTCTTTCCTCCTCGCCTGTTTGAACTGTTGGAAAAAGAGATTCTCTACTACAGGAAAACAATTGGTTACAAGGTAATGCAAGAGTTTCCTTGATTAGAGGGATGGAGCACCTCTCTTAGCAGGAAAGGCTGAGAGAGTTGGGGCTGGTCAGCCTGGAGAAGAGGAGGCTCCAGGGACATCTGATTGCGGCCTTTTAGTACCTAAAGATGGCCTACGGGAAAGCTGGAGAGGGACTTTCTACAAGGGCGTGTAGTGACAGGACAAGGGGGGAATGGCTTTAAATTGAAGGAGGGTAGGGTTAGATTGGATCTTGGAAACAAGTTGTTCACTGTGACAGTGGTTGAGACACTGGCACAGGTTGCCCAGAGAAGCTGTGGATGCCCCATCCTTGGAAGTGTTCAAGGCCAGGTTGGATGCGGCTCTGAGCAACCTGGTCTAAGTGGAAGGTGTCGCTTCCCCTGGCAGGGCATTGGAATGAGATGACCTTTAAGGTCCAGTCCCTTCCAACCCAGACCATTTTATGTGATTCTCTGAATTCACGCATTGGAAGAGTTTACTGCAACAATAGAATATGTACCTGTCCTGCCTTCCACATCAATTTAAATGAAATAATGTTAAGCTGAAGAAATTATTAGTTTACATTAACAGAAAAGTGACAATTGTCAGTTATCTGTGAAAAATCAAGCAAATTTTACAAGATGCAAAACCTTTCAGGTACCTCGTAATCCTGATCTCCCAAATTCAGCCCAAGCACAAAAGGAGGAGCAGCTTAAGATTGATGAGGCTGAACCTCTTAACGATGAAGAACTTGAAGAAAAAGAGAAGCTTCTAACCCAGGTATGGTTGGGTCTTCAGTGAGATGGAAATCAGCTGAAGCTTGTTTTGTGTTTTACAGTGTTACAGCAACATTTCTTGGTCACTGATTCACACATGCTGCAGTTAATACAGCTGCAAATATTGGCTCTGACTGAGAAGAATTTTAGCATTAGGTTTGTTGTGGGCCTGGATACCTTTGGTTCAGGAGAATCCAAGTACACTAATTTGGTGCACCTTCTTCAGAGTCTGGCTTCCCAAGCTGGCATTGACTGTAGACTGACATCTTTCCTTGGCTGTGGGTTCTTGCAGACTCACTGCAGAGCTGGATGTACTGTGTTCCACATTATTTAATGCAAATCTTCTGCCACAGTTTCATTCCCACGTAGAAGTGAATCCCAGAAGATGAATGAATGGTCAGTTTTCCTGAACTACATCTGGTAGTAGGTAGTGCCCCTCTCTAAAAGAGGGTATGAGCTGAATAGGTATATAATTAGGAAGCATGTACATTTAAGTAATCTAAAACAGGTTAATGCCTGATATGCCTTATTTGGGTGTTGTATTTTCACACTGTGTTTTGGCAGGGGATCAGA
This sequence comes from Manacus vitellinus, assembly GCF_001715985.3. Taxonomy (NCBI): domain Eukaryota; kingdom Metazoa; phylum Chordata; class Aves; order Passeriformes; family Pipridae; genus Manacus; species Manacus vitellinus. Next base: position 58,025,792 of record NW_021938789.1, read on the forward strand.
GTTACGGAACAGGATCTCTTGCTTGTGTAGTAATGTGCTGGAACAGCTCACTGTTGCCAGCAGACTCACAGAGGTCAGGAGTCAGTACAGTGCAGTAAGCTGTGGCTAACTCACAACAAGGCTGACAGAACTTATTTCTTCCAACGATTTGTCAAAGTTATTGGTAATATGAAATAAGCCTATTTTAGCAGCTGATAACTTCAGCAGTGCTACTTCTGTCCCTACTGAGTATCATCATCACAAGACAGCTTTGGACCTTCTGAGGGAGAGTGAGCAGGTAGAATGGCTGATGGTGTCTGTGAGGCAACTTGGTGGGCCTTTTTGATAAAACAAAACCATTACAGTCACCACTTGCTTCACTTAAACAAATTTTCCTCTAAGAAAGTGATCCCCTGCAGTATAAAAACAGTTTTTCTGCTAAATTAAACTGCAGAGAAAGAACAGCTTTAACACTGTTGTAATGATGGAAAGAAAGAAACCTTATTGAAGCGAATTTGGAGAGAGACATATCCTGAACCTCTGTGCAATGTTTCCTTGATTGCTATACAGGGCTTCACTAACTGGAATAAGAGAGATTTCAACCAGTTCATCAAAGCCAATGAGAAGTGGGGCCGTGATGACATTGAAAATATAGCACGAGAAGTAGAAGGAAAAACCCCAGAGGAAGTCATTGAGTATTCAGGTAACTCAGTTCTGTAGTCAGTTCTGTGAGTTCATATCTAACACTGCTTGCCTCCTTTGAACTGCTCATGAGCATGTTAACATCTTATTTCTGGGAATTTCTTTCACCACTCTTTAAGATTTTTCAGGGTAGAATTGTACTGATGGATTTCAGATCTGCTAGTCTGGATTTTACCATCTCTAGCCCCTGCATAATTAAGGCTGTACTAAACTGCACATGTAAACTATTGCTGATCCACTTCACTTTTTTTTTTAACAAGAACTGAAGACAGCAGTACCCAGTTAGATGTAGGATAGTTTTTGAAAAGGAAATGCTGAGGAACAGTGCTTCGCTGAAGAGATTCCACTTTGCCGTGTATTCGCTAACTAGTAGTTAACCTTTACCTCCTCCTCAGGAGTGGGATACAGTAAACACCTTATGAATGACCATTGGGTGTTGTAACATGAGTCCTTGTTTATTTAAACACCTAATTGTCTTTTAGGCACTTGCTTGTCTTTGGCCACTCAGTTGCCCTCCCTCTTCCCTCTCTACAACTCTGTTGCTGCATCAGTTTCCATTTGAAGCAGCTCTTTTTCTCTTGATAAGGAGACTGGCTCACAAAAACCTTTCTGGCCTGTATCACACCTCTTTTAAACTGAGGACTCCTATATCTAACCCTTGAAAATAGCATTTGTTATACTGCAACACATGATAGCAGGAAGCAGAGGTTCCTTATCAGGGAAGGGCCTGTTGCTATACAACAGTGAGCTCTGGTAAAAGAAAGTAGCAGCTAACATCTTTTTTTAAGGTAAAACTTCTTAACTTTTAATATGCATGATAAGAAACTAATGAATTGTTCTTTTCTTAGCTGTGTTCTGGGAAAGATGCAACGAGCTCCAAGACATAGAGAAGATCATGGCTCAGATTGAAAGAGGAGAAGCCAGAATTCAGAGACGAATCAGCATAAAAAAGGCACTCGACACAAAGGTGAGTTTGCTTGTTTCTTGCTTGCTTTATTTTCTGGTGCCAGTGAGGAGAAAAACAGGACTCCGTATCTGGCCACTGCTACTGATGCATGAAGACAACATGCTGGGCATGACATTTGCCTCTTGTGCATAATCCTCAGCACTTGTTTCCTATAGCTTTTCCATCCCACAGCAGTGCTGTCCTGGCAGACAGATGTGATGACAACTTTAGATATGACCTAACCTGTTGTTTGTAACAGTAATCTGTATCATAGGACACAGTTTGTAGTGCTGTATAACAAGCTCCTGGTGACTACATGCTTTTGGAAGAAGTAGGATTTCTTTTGGACCCATGTAACTGAAAATGCGAGGTATATATGTATATATACACACATGTTCAGAGCAGTTAAAAGGGAAGACTTACCAAACAGAGGATGTTTCCATTCTGGTCTGTGTTTCACCAACCAGGGTTTGGTGGTGAACAGATTTGTAGTAAATTAAGACAGTTCATCAGAATCTTCTCTCCACTTCAGGTTTGAATTAATTCTCTTCTAGGGAAGAACAAGTGTCGGATTCAGTTAACCAGGATGCAGCTGAACCGTGTGCTACAGTCTCATGTACCTTTTTACTTTTAGTCTGACAGTTCTCGAGGATTTGTGTCAGAAAGGATCATTGCCATCTCAATACTGACAGATCTTGACTGTGTTCAAATGTAGTGATAGGTCTGGAGTCTGCCATTAAGTGGAAGATCACAAAGCTGTCTGTTGTCTAAACCAGAATTTGCCAGTTTAGATACCTTTGATAAATGGACTGTCCAGAACCTACAGGCCTTTACTTGTGGTGACTCGGAAAACTGGATCTTTTATGATCTGTAGTGCTGTCTTCATGTCATGTGTTGCTTTCATACAAAAGACTTCCATGCTAATTCTGACCTATTTCTTAGCTTTATATGGTCTTATTTGTTTTGTTCAGATTGGGAGATATAAAGCCCCTTTCCACCAACTAAGAATATCATATGGTACTAATAAAGGGAAGAATTACACTGAAGAGGAAGATCGCTTTCTGATCTGTATGCTTCACAAACTAGGATTTGATAAGGAAAATGTCTATGATGAATTAAGACAATGTATCCGAAACTCGCCGCAATTCAGATTTGACTGGTTTCTCAAGTCCAGAACTGCAATGGTATATATACATTAATCTTTTTTGTTCATGAATGCCTATGACAAAATGGTTGTACCCCAGGCTAATCAAATAGCTTCTGAAATACTGAGGTATGTGCATGCCAACAAGATGTTACCTTTTTCTAACTTGGCAACAACTGTCGCGGGTGGCAAATGCAGATAAACCAAAAAGTCTTACGGGAGGAGAAATTCAAAGTTCTAAGGTGCTGTTCTCCAAAATCAGCATGAATTTGAGTTAAATACAAAAGTGTCTTAAAAAGCAAACACCTGTGATCAAATCCGCTCCTGAAGCCAGCCAGTAAGTATCCAAAAACATTTAATTCCTTTGTTATTCCAACAAGATACAGCAAAACACTTACCTCCTCACCGGCATTTTTAATATTCTAATACAATTTTTACATTGAGTGGCTGCCTGAGGTACTGATTGTGTGTGTTTTGTAATGTAGGAGTTGCAAAGGAGATGCAATACTTTAATCACTCTCATTGAAAGAGAAAACATGGAACTGGAAGAAAAGGAAAAGGCAGAAAAGAAGAAACGTGGACCAAAACCATCTTCGGTAAGATTTAAAAGGCACTTCTGTGGAAAAGCTCACGTGAAGACAGAGGGCTTTTCTGATTGTCTAGGACAAGTGATACCTAAAGTTATTTAAAAGCAACAACACAAATTTAGAAGGCAGTGTTAAAAGCTGCTTTAAGTTCATGCTGGTGTTTAGCTAGTACAGTTGTGGATGTCAAATCAAGGAAAGTAAGTTTAGGTTCTAAATTGTAGCTCACATGCTTTGGAGCCATTAAACTGGTTATGTTTTGGATCACTGTGTTGGTGCACTGTGTAGGTTTACCCTGGTAAATACACCAGAGGTGTATCTGGCCTTTTGACTTATATAATCTGTTAAATCATCTACAAATCTGTATACAAATAGGCTTCTGGAGATAGTTTTGGGAAGACAGCATATATGCTTGACAACTCTCTGCTGACTAAATTCGAAGTATTGCTAATATGCAGGACTATTTTGTAAAGGAAACACCAGCTTTACCCATTTTCTTACATGGATTTGCTGTTCATTGTATTGTTGCCTAAAGCTGTTGTATAAACAACTTAGGTGAACAAATTACTTGGCAGATGTGCAGAAATCAGTAAAGTTAATAATGGTGGATTATTAAGTTTCTTAGACTTGTTCACAGAACATTTAAATGGGTATTTAGAAATACCTTTTCATAAATAGGAAGCTTTAAAACATCCTTATTTGCTTCTATACACTTTTAACCTCTATGAAACCATACTCTTACAGAATTGAGGGAGTATAAAATAACAGCAAAGATATGCAAACCATATTATGTTTGCAGTTTATCACATTTGAAAGCTGACAGGGTGTAAATCGTCTGCTTTGTTTTGAAACACATTGCTTGCTTACAACCCTTTTGCATCACAATAACTTATTAAAAAACCATACCTTGCAGGCACAGAAGCGCAAAATGGATGGTACTCCTGACGGTCGTGGAAGAAAAAAGAAGCTAAAGCTGTGAATGCAGAATTTTTTTAATCTCTAAATTTAAGAAGTAGTTCTTTAATTTACGGGTCTTCATAAGATGTACTGTATAATGCTTAACTATTTTAAAGAACATTGGGTTCATCTGTTTATTGAACTAGAACATAGTACTTCTTAATTGTAGTTTCACTTTTCTAAATGCAACAGCTGTGCTGAATTTTTTTTACCATTAACACTTGAAGTAATAAATTGTCTTCATTTATTAATAAGGCTTTATGTGACTTTTTTTTTTCATTTATGTTTCCACTTGAATACGTATTTATTTAGTCATTCCCCCAGTTTGTTTCCTTTTAGGGTGCTGTGAACACTGACTGGTGGTGGCTTCTAATAAGAAAACACCACTAAATAGTTCTGTTGATCACGATGGACAATCTCCATTTCTGGAACTTTTGTGGCTCTGACCTTAGCTTTACTCCTGAGGTAAATAACTGGCCTTTCCACAAATTTCAGAGAACGGAGGATATTTGTGCATAAAAGTAAGTTCAAGTAATGATCAGCACACATACAGATTGGAACAGAATTGTAACAGTTTCTGCTTAAAGTCTGCTCCAGGAGAAAGGTCAGTCAGTCAGTCCTGCTGAGGTCTGTACTGCATTAGACTGGCCTAAGCATGGCAGAATGGGGGGATTGGCAAACAAGAAGTAGTCAGAACAGAAAACATGACAATACATGAAACACAACCTGCTTCTCTCACACGCTCAGCTGGGGTAGATGCAGAGACAGCCCTGGTGTGATGTGAAAGGAACTGGTGCTGACTCCAGCTGTGCACAGCTGTAATTAGCAACCCTGGCTCTGCCCTGAGCCAGTCCAGCAGTGCCATGCACAAGTATTCCCTGCACTGTCCCTTTTTGGTGCTGTATCTGCACATTCTGACTGAGATGCCATCTCATGTGGCATAATTTAGAATTTACTAAAAAAACAAACAAACCAAATCACAGCAAATGCTCGCAATCTTTGCTCAGTTTTGGCCTGCTTAAGAACACATATCTAAAGGCAGCAGTGTTGTATAAACAGAGGGAAATAAAGAAAAATCAGCTTTGCTGACAATTCCCAGATGTCGATTTTCTGGGCAGCAGTTCAGTTTTTATTGGTATAGGACCTGAGTTTCCATTTGCCAGTGACTGATTTGCAGACACCAGCTGAGAACAGGCTGAATAACCACTCTTAAAAAAGTCACTGTGGCAGGTGCAGCAGGGTTGACAGCACTTCATAAGTTTAATTGTCCTGGCAGCCCTAGAAGAAATTAGTTTAACTGCTTACATTTAGCATACCCTGAACAAAAATGCTGCAGCTTTAAAAGCGTCCCTTTTCACAAAAAACCCCAAAACTAGTCAAGCCATGATCATTTGTTTTAAGCTAATCTGAATAAAAACCTTTAGAGGAAGCAGAAGGGGAAGACTTATTAAATAGTTAAGCAGCACTTCATTTGTGCTAACAATTCTCAAGTGGCTGCATGCAGAAAGTGAAAGGAACTAAACCTTAGTCTCTCAAGTGGTATCCTGCCAATTTAGAGAAAATCCATTTTCTTTCAAAAAATAAAAAATGAAGCATAATATTTGCTCTAGACGATTCAGGTGTTTCCTCAGTGCTATCTGGCAACAAAACCTGTCCTTTTGTAAGTATTTGCCTGTATTTTGATGCTATAGTCAAGCAAACAAATAGATGATTATTGTACAATATGGGAAGGAGGTCGTTACCTTTGTTCTGAACTGCTAGAGTCTGCTTAAGAATGTTTGAAAGCACTTAAAACACTGACATTTTTCTAGTGTGGCCTTACAGTACAGTCTAATTCTCACTGGTGACATACCAGCTCTCCTTGCAGGTAACACAGCCTTACCTGTGTGTCTCTTGTCCGTATGGCTGAGGTCTTCATTATAAATTTGAGCCAAAACTGTTGGTATTGCCTATTTAAAAGAACATTAGCATCTACTGCTTAGCTTTCATTTTAATATTACTACCTTCCTCCTTCCCCAGCAAAAATTATTTAAAAGGCAACAACGACTGCCCCACCAAAACCCGTTATATGAAAGCTAAATTCTGTACATGTGATCAAAACCAACATCCTTCCAAGCACCAGCCTTCCACAGTGGATATAAGGCACATTTACATCTCCACATTCAAAACATTTTTAAAAAAAAGGGGTTAAAAAAAAAATGATAAAGCATCAACTCCCATTCATGGAGTTTGAATTCTATGAATAAGTCACTCTCAAATGAACCTGGTACCCCTGTTGTTACCTGCTCCAATGTCTTGTGTGAAGATTGGGGCATCTGGGTTGGCTCTTCTGCTGCATTTCCCAGCTGTGGGGCCAACTCCTCCCTTGGCAGAGGACAGGGTGTGGTGGTAGTTGAGGCTTCTCTTGCCACTGTGTGCATTTCCCTTTGATCAGACCATGTAGTGTGAATGTACCATTCTCAGCCAGCTATCACCTTAAACCAAACACCAAACATGTAAAAACCCCATCAACCAGAAACAACCCCTCATGCACATTTACTATAAACTGGAGAGCACCCACTATCAAATTCATCCAGGCAGATGTCCCCAGTCTGCTGTGAAGTAACCCTAAGTCAAGTTAGCGGCAAAAAATAGGATTAATCTTTCCTTAAGGCAGACTGCTGAAGTAGAGCAGATAAACTATCTCCAAGTGCCTATGTCCCAAGAGAGCTTATTTCTCTCTAGGGTTAATGGGGAAAGGTTACTGCATTTACCTAACAAAACACTAGACTAATTTAGGCACAAACCTTGCTTCAGGAGACCCAAGAAAGACTTCAGGAATTTGAATAAATCTGACTTAAAGCAGGATGCATAGTTTTCTTTTTTTGTTTCATATCATATACATAGCAATCACTATTTTTTTTCCCAGTTGTAAAAAAAAATCATCTCCAATTTCTTATTTCTTGACATGTGAAAAGGCTCCCATGGTAAGCTTAAACCAGTGACTGCTGCTCCCAGTCCCAGGTGTACGTGCCCACAATAACAGCATGGCTGCACATGGACAGCTCGGTGTTACAAAGCAATGCTGTCCCCATTTCTACACTGTTAGGGAAAGGGAACTAAGTAAATGCATTGCTGAAATCTGTTGCTGACTAAGACACTGCCCATGACCACCTGCATACCCTGTTCTCCATCACAGTTGTCTTTCAGCATGGAAGAATCAAGAATTTCTGTGAGAAACTTAGCGGACAACTTACCTGGAAAAGGGGAGCAGATGACAGGCTGAAAGCATCAGAGCCAGGCTGTTTCACTAGAGGGAAAGAAGCATCTGCACGATCAGATGCTGACGTAGCGTGAAACTCCAGGTTTCCAAAGGCTCTTGCTGGTGTCTCAGGTTGAGCTTTGTCCTAAAGTAAGTAAGTTTAGTAATTCCAGAGTCACATGGAGATCGGGGACCTGAAAATGCATGTGACCATAACTCCTGAATCTACAAGAGGGAGGGTGAGTCAGGCAGACACCCGTACTCCTGATGGTCTGGGCTGTACTTGGGCATGTACCCATTGGCACCGGGGCAGCTGAAGGAGTCACCAAGATTCTGAACTGGATCACTTGCCCACAGATTTCAGGTGTAAAGCAGCTTAACACCTTTTACATTACACCAGTCAATTTAAAATTATTAAATCATTACCAAATCATTGTTCTTAAAAATTCCGAGGACAGGAATGACCTGGCTTTAAGTGCACTTCCCTTTGCCCATGTTCCATGACCCTTACTACTGGTTTATTATGGGCTTTAATCTTAGTTTCTGCTACAATTCATACCGATATGTGGCTCTTCAAGTACAGCTCCTTTTAAACAAGCTTTTCCCTTCTCTTCACTAGAGGGCAACCCATACTCATACTGTATAAGAAACTACCAGCCTTGTAGCCTTATATCAAGCAAAATAAAGTTCTTAATAGGGCATTTGAGTTTCAGACTAACTCAGGGAGCAGTTAAAAACAAAGTTATTTCTGGTCCAGCACTGCCATTACCAGAAGTTTCCCTGGAACCTGTTTTGGCTGAAAAAAGTCAGTGAGCAGCAAGAACCCATCCCTGCCTGCTTAAGTATATTCTATAACATGATGACAAAAATACTACTTTTTAAAAAGACATAACACTTCTTTGTTAGATTTTACCCTGAGACATTAGACAGCGGACTCAGTTTTTAATGTGCTAAAATAAACTCATATAATGAACATACAAACTGATAGTTCTGTCAAGACTACCCCCCAAGGTAATGCTTCTCTCTTTCATTACAACACACAGCATAAGATCTAAACTACACTTTGCAGCAACGTTACCTCAAAATAAGATGGAGGGACTGTTGGACCTTTAGGACATTCTCATGACTTTTTGAGTTGAACAACTTTTAATTCATTAAATATGCATGCTAGTTATTAATTTTTGCATTTGATTTTTCCCCCCACTCACTTCCCCTTGCTTATATCCAGGTTATAATGTCGTCTTTGGATCTGTTTGTTTGCAAGAAGCAAAAGATGCTTCATGTCTACATTAGACTGATAAGGATACAACTCTTACACTGTTTACACTGGACCAACATCAACTATTTAAAAAGCTGCTTTGTATGTAGGTCTAAATAAGATACTGTCGCTCTGAAATAATTTTGGTTGACGTTTGCAAAACCTTTAGTATAAAAGCAGACTAATTTTGCATTCTGAAATGAGACAGTTTAAAACAATTTTAAGAAGCACAGCAACACCTTCAGATGTGAGAATTTTTTACACAGGCTGAGCAATTCAGACTTGGGACTCCAAATACCTGTTTAAAGAAGTAACTGGTTTCAGGTACTTCTTTATGCAAATTATTCTTTAACAGAGAATTAGAACATTATTTGACCGTGGTGAAATATGATTCTAGATACAGGGGTAAACACTCCTTTCAAGAAAAAATAAACAAATAAAAAAAAAAAAAGGAAAGAAAATGAAAAGTGAGTAGGCATTTTACTGCAAAATCGCAAGTACATACACTGAATTGTCACAAAGAATGAGAAATTATTCTTTCAGTGCCAAAGAACTTCTTTTCAGCTGTCTCTGTATGTAGAGACCACCAAGTCATGAGGAAATTTTGATCACTTTTATGTGATTAGGATTACTAAAAGAGAGATAAAAATGTCCTATTTAGCAGCTGAGCAACAAAGTCTTAATTAGGAAAGGATCTTCCAAACCAATATTAGCATATTAAGGTTTGCAGGAGTATGGCTTTGCTGGCTTTCACCACATCATGCTGCTAGAAATTGGAAATGAGATCAGCCATCAGTCACTGTGCTCATTGGCAAACTCTGTGGGCCTTTTGCTTGCCTTCCAGCCACGTAACTATGCAGGTTTTAGGCTTGAAGAACTGTACATTTCAATGCCACACATCTGAACAGGCACATCTCCACAGGGTAATACTTTACTGACGTCAGAACAAGAGGTGACCTCTTCATGAGAAACCTGTGCATTAAAATACAGGACTGGTAATGGCCCATTTGCTAATACTAGTCAAATCTGAGTCAGCCAATTTTATAGTATTTCCTTCAATCCAAATACTTCAGGCCACTTGCCTGAAGAGATGAAGTTTTCTCAGTAATGATATCTATGATTTTCGTCCGTAGGCCTTTTTGGCAGTGGGACTGGCCATTACTAGGCAGGGCTGAAGAAAGCAAACATCCCTTAGTTGCTGGAGATTGAAAATTATAAATTCCGTATTCGGTCTATTGTGCATTGTATGATTTTGCATGTGTTATACCCTATTCCCCATGTATGTGACTCCTGTGTTCAGGAGGAGTCCTGAACAATTTAATTGGTTAAATTTGGCTGCAGTGTTATGCATATTTATGTTTTCTCCTTATATGGTCATAATTTGCATACTCCGCCCTCGCTCCTCCCCAGTCACGCCCCTTGTTCCAGCAAGTTCTGCCCCGCCCTATAAAAGGCGGGAGCGGGGAGGGTTCTGTTTTACACCCTGCCGGGGTTTAGGTGCCAAGTTCCTTGTCTACCATTGGTTTCTGTGTCGCCATAGTTATTACATTGTCGTTGGAAGCCCAACGGCTCGCACTTTGCCCACAAGATCGGTACAGAATTTCAAAATACGTTTCAAAATGCAAAGGGTGGAAATGCTAGGGGCTCGCTCCCCCTCCACCATTAGACTAGTCCTGTCTCTGTGTTGCGGGGGGGTGAGACGTTTTGAAGAGTGGAGCCGGTTCCGCAGAGCGCCGGGCGACTGAACTGTGCCCTGCTGCCGACGCCTGTGACCCGAGGGGGCCGAGGGCCGGGGGAGCTGCAAGCAACCAGTGTGCCATCGACACGGCAGCTTTGGCTGCGAGGCGCCGGCGGGGTGCTGAAAGCGCGGCGTGCTGAGCGCGGCCTTGGGATGGCGGCGGAGGCCGCACGCGAGGCGCGCGTGTCCAGCACAGATGACCGCCATTTCCAGGGTGCCGGACGGGGAGAGCCGAGCCGGGGACTGCAGAGGCAGCGGCGATTGTTGAAGAGTTAGGGCTAGGTTTACGATTCTGATTAGGGTTTTCACCTCCCTTGCCACCTTCTTGATTGCCTTCGTGTAGCCCCAGATTTTCTTCATCCTTCTGAACATCTTCCTGAGGACGTGCACAGTCGAGACGGACACCCTCCTCCACTTCCTCCACCTCTGGGCTTGTGGGGGTGCTCCTGGAGCCTTTGGGACACCCCTGGGTGCTTGGTGGTGAATATCCTGGTGGTGGGATGGGATGCCTCCATGGCAGGATCTCTGCTCCTGCTTGGCGCTGTGAGGGGACCTTGGTTACAAAGAGACATCTCCCGGGAGTGAGGAGCAGACATGTCTGATAAAAATTCCCTTCAACATGTCTACATAATTGGATATGAAACACTCCTCCTATCTAACAGACGTTTGGCTCTAAAAAAGGGTTTCCTTTCCTCAGCTGAGGAATTCACTTAGCTCCCTTCTGTACTGAAAGACACAACGAATAACACATGAAGAATAATTGCATCAAGTGACAACAGAACTACTGCATTGCTTCCACTGGCTCAGGAAATACAGCTCAAATCCAATTCCAAGTAGAAAATGGTTCCATTGGCAGCCTGGATTCCAAGATTACCTTCTCTCAAACACATCACGATTCTCTGAAAACCAACACAACCAAACCCCTCAAAACCCTAAGCAAATAAAACATCTCTTCATAGCTCCTTCCTTTCTCTGCTGTCTTTATCTCACAAGCAGTAAGACTGTCCAGTTTAAATGCTGCTTCTCTATGTTCATATTTACACAGTCTCCCTCACCTGGAGACAAAACAACCCACTCACACAAACAAGAAGGCCTCTCTCACTTCAGTTGCCAGAGGCTGATAGAAAACTTTTTGGGAGTGAAACATCTGTCTGAAGCTAACAACACAGTACCAGGGTTTGGGGCACAAATGGATGGATGCATGTAAGATTAATAACTAACCTGTGGCAGGACTTCTTAGACAAAAAAAGAGTTTTGCAAGCTGCTATGCATCCCCAGCCTCCAGATACTGCTTGCTGAAGCAGTGATTTTTAAAACTGAAATCTCTGTAGCCCCTTGGATGGAGTATCTGTACTTATATTTTACTCCAGGGAGCACTGGTATGGGAGTCCAGATGGCAAATTATAGACAACATGACTTTGAGTGGTGATTAATGGGAGCCTTATATTTGCCTGGTGGGCCAAAACCAGCATTGAAAAATCTAGGCTTTCTGTAGTTACTCATAACTGGACAGCTTTCTCAAACCTAATGGGAAACTTTAAGGAAGACTTCAAGAAAGATGCATATTCTAATTTGGTTTTGTTTCAGGTTTAGGCTGGGCTTAGTGTGGTCTGTTCACAGATGCTTCCAACTGGGGTTTCTGGTTTGCATTTTAGGTGCTTGTTACTTCTTGTAGTAACTTTTGTTTTGAATGCTATGGAACACAGCCTAGCACCACACATTTAGATCTAAAAATAAGTAAACTGACAGTAGCAGCACAGTAGAACTCAAGCTTATTCTACAAAAGGCAGTCTGAAAAGCACTGCCTGGTAATCTAGGGCCGACTAAACAGCTCAAGCTCTTTCCTTTTACCCTGTTGCATAACAAAAGAAGCTGGAAATGCAAACAGCTGGCTAATTTCTAAAGAAGCCGCTCACATATTCACAACTAAAAGTAGAACTCCGATTATCTGTGGCAAGGAGCACAAAGTGAAAGCAGTGCCTGCGCCATCTCTGCTACCTCATTACACAGAGGCTGTGAGCAATTCTAGATGAAAGTCCACCATTCAACTATTAGCTTCATCACAAAGGTGAAAATTACCTTGGCACAGAACAGAAGGATGAGAAGGCACTCACCTCATTAGCCACTGGAACATAAACCATGATTGACCTCAACACCCTACTCTCTGGCTATGATAGAGTTACTTCAGCTCAGTTATATTTATCTTTCCCTGTCCTGTCTTCTTCCCCCCACCTTCATTCTTCACTGCACTTTTGCCACTTTTGCCCATAGGGTGGAACAATACCCAACCACACAAGCCTTGGAGTGAGGAACTGTGTAACCCCAGCCCAGTTCCATGGCAAGTGTGCCCAGCACTGCTACAGCTATACCTACTGGACGGGAATCGCTGTTCAGAGGTTTTCTGGACTCTTTTCAGTACAGACACAAAGAAGAAAACACTGTCATGAAAATCCCCATGGGATCCCCGTGGAATGAATGGCAATTAGCAAGGCTTCTTAAACTGACAGAAATATTCCTCATTCTTACAAAGGTTAAACAAAGTGAGCTGCCTACTTTGAGGCTGCTTGCCTGACTGACTGGTGTTTAGAAGAATGTGCTTCGTAGCTCGTAAGTGTTCTATAAATGCATCACATTATCTATATAACGAGATTAGAGCACAGGACTGAAGGCAGTTTCTTTCTGGCAGAAATTTCCTACTTATTGCCACAGCTACAGTACAGCCACCAAACAGAAGGAATTTCATATATAAAAGCATAATTTCTGTGCTGGAAGTTCTCTATATTAATTTTTTGTTTCAAGAGGACATAGCAAGTGTTTAATTTACTCTCCCGCAATTTAGATTTCTGGCCATATGAATAGTTAGTTGTTCAATTGTGTCACTACTCAGATCCTCTCCTGCATTTTAATTCACTGTACTGTTTGGTTCTTCATGGCTAATAGTTACACAATATCATTATTTTATTTTATAGCTGCCAATACAGATCGATCACTGTTACCAATCTAATCCAGGAAGCAGACATATTGTCACGACAAGCTCCATAAATGTTGCCAGTGTTTTCCAAAACAAGTCCGTTTGCCTAAAGTCTCTGAAGAGAGAGTTACAACCAGGCCAGCCTGATGTTTCAAAAATCTGTTTTGGATTTTGTTCCCTTTATCTATCTGCCATTAACCCCTATTCCTGATTTGAGTGAGTTCAGGTTACTCTGTCACAAGATTTTCATCACTTGTTTTTTTTACTCCCCTTAGTATTAAGCACACCACAGATTTTTATTCATTTCCCTCTAACAAGATTCTAACAGCTGTAACAAACATCTGGACAACATCCTAATTTACAGAGAAGAGGAAAATAAAGACCTAGTCTGTTGGCAAATCCTCTCTAAAGTCCAATATTTCTGTCTGCATGACAGCTTTGCTGTTCTAGCAGTAACATTCTGCGTTTTATGCTTAACTCTTGATCTTTAGAATTTGTCCTACCAAGTATATTTAATCCCTTTCCATATCCTACAGGTTAGAAGCAGTGTTTACATGTCCTCAAGCAACAAACCTGGATGCAGAGTTCAGCTTCTTAGTCACTGCTCTGCTTCATAAGCAGTTCTGCCCAAGAAAGTAACTGGTGCAATGGACCTTTCCAATAGCACTTGCCCTAAGGCACATTTGCTGGCACTTTAACTCAGAAACCTTTAGAGAGCAAAGAGAGGCCTGTTAAAAACTTACTGACAATTTAAGGGAACTTGCAAGTGATCTTACAGTGAGTAGAATATCAGACTGTTGTAAAGTGACTCGAGAAGAGGCACTACATTGAGTGACAGGCAATATTGGTGTTTACTGGAATGTCATTTTCACAGCAATCGCTACAACTTCCTTTGGGATTTCCAGCTTCAATAGCCATCTACATTTTGGACTTTCAAATTCCATAGAGTAAGTTTGCTTTAAGTTTACTTTGTCTGCACTGAAGGTCTGACAAGACTGTTATCTCCTCAACCTGGCAGATTCTTGTATTTCACCATTTTCTGAAGTCTGTGCTACCAACTTGGATTCTCGATTAATGAAGATGACTTGGTGAAAATGACAGAATAGGAACATTATGTTGTGTCATGTCCTTACTATTTACTCTGAGACTGCATCTGTAAGGCTTCACTCTCCAAAGGGTATGCCAAAGTGATCCTTGAAAGACTGAACTAGTGTCTGAAATATGTCATCACCTGTAAGTGGTGTCACACTTGGTCTCACGCCAGATCCAGTGTGTGAGTCTACAACTGCTGAGGTATGAGAAGTGAGTCACATGAAAAAAATGCAGCACTGAACATTTCAACAGCACCTTACAATATGACCATTATTTGTTTTAAGAGCTTAACAACTATGGAAATTGTCACCTGCTGTCTCTTTAAGCAAACAAACAATTTCAGACCAGATCCAACAGGTGCCAGCTATTGCAGATCAAGAAGCAGTATGGTAGGGCAAAGCGTCAGATGACCTTCTGCTTAGATTCTACTGCGCTTAACAGGGAGAGGAAGATTTTAATCCAAGTGACTCTCACTAGTTGTCTCAGGCTACAGTGTGGAGGTTCCTCAGGTCACAAAATCGTAGAGATGAATGAGATGTTCTCAGTGGGAGCTGCCAGGAAGTCTTTGCCAGGTTCTCGGCCATATTGCACTGGGAGAGACAAACCCTGAAGCAGTGACACCGAGCTGTTTTCTTCTCACATCAGCTCACCTGTTCCTACAAATGGAATAATCTTACTAAAAGCTAGAGGATTTTTAAAAGAAATACTTTTTCTTGGCTTTGAGCTCAAGTTGTTTTGCATATGGAATTACTTCAAGGCCCTGACTGAACCAAAGGGGTTCCCCTCCTTCAAAAGGGAGTTATATAAATCAAGATGCTGTCTATTGCCATGCTGATTTTCCTCCTCCTCCTCTTCTTGATTCTACAAAACAGGCATTCTCCAGTTCATCTAAAGGAGAAAAATTATATTTTCTGTTAGTTGTACCAGTCTGCAAGGCAGCATTCTGCATCTTCCCCTGACCACCATGAAAGAAGAAAGATTTCTGGCACCCCGTTAGGAACACCCAAAATGATGATGTTCCCAGTGGTTCCTGCAGCAGTATACATGGCAGGGTTTAATTTGTCGCTTTTCTGGCATACACTCGCTCTGTGTTGGCTGGCTCAGCAGCATTTAGCAATTGTTCCTTGCTGGAAATATTTCTTGGATTAGAATTCAGTCTCTCTGTGCACCTGATTTTTTGAACTATGAGGTAAAAGAAATGTTATTTTGCCCTTAATCATTGTTAACAGAAACATAAGCGTGAGCAAACTGTCTTGTATATACATACGATGTATATTCAATATCATGTATAACAAAAGGCATTGTATTAAAAATATCTATTGAGTGTCAATGGTTTTAGTTACAACCTACAAAGTCACAGTTAATGAACTCCATAACATTTCATTTAGTAGGGTTTCTGTATATAACAAATACTGAAGTGGGAACTGCAAAAGGAGCACCACACTGATTCTGACAATAAAAGGGTTCATTGCAATCATTCTACAATAATCCTACATAACTTACAGTTTCCATGTTTGTGATCCTTTGATGCTTATTTGGCCAGAAAAAGAAAGCCAGATACTGAAGGAGAGTTTGCTCTGGACCATTTGAAGTCTGAGAATACTTGATTCTTTCATTGCTTACAGCTAGGCTTGTGAAGGATCAAAAAGATTTTTGCAGGACTAGCTTAGTGTAAAGGCTTATTTCTGACTTGGAGCACAAATAGTGACCATAAAGAAGGTATTATCTTTAAGAAGTAATTACACACAGTGATTAAAGCAAACTACAGATCGCTTCATACAACAGGGAGAGAGAGTGGAGAGCTTTTTCAATATGGAAACAACTATCTTATGGACAAAGCAGAAAGACTGAGTTCACCTAGAAACTAAGATCTGTGTTTACTGAAAACTTCAATTTCTTCTTAATCTTTTTCACTTGTTCTGGAAATCAGCAAACACCCAGACTGCCATTAATGACTGAACCTAATTTCCTTCATGAAGCCATACCTAATTATCCAAATGGAGCACTAAGAAACAATAGAGTAAAACACATTAAAAAAAGTTTAGTTTGTCATTTAATTTTATCTCTGTTGGAACGAAATTGTCCTCCTCCTAGGATCTGAACTGAGTGTTTTAGCATATAGAAACGGAGAAGAATGCCATTAAACAGTCTTCTAAGAACCCTTACTATATTTTATTATTTTCAAAGGCACGTTAGTGCAACGCAGCAGGATGCACAGGCAGCTAAGGCCAGAATATGAATCACTGTTGAAAGGGCATTTGGATCCCACAGGAAAGAACAAAAGAGATAGTGGCAATCTAGGAATGCCTGATGTGTCCTGTTTATGACTGATTAGTATATACACAGATGAATTAGAAACAAGATAGAAACAAGGACAAAGATAAGGCACCTGAGGCATACTGCTACAAAGGAATTCAGATCTATTTTGGGCCTCACTTAGTGAAAGAAGCTTTTACTTCCAGATCAGACCCTAGGACCAGGGGTACATTATACCTGAGTTGGGGGCCTTAGGTAAAAGGCAAACAGGCTGTCAACATACTTGGGGTTATACCAAGACTGAAAGAACCTGTCCCTTCTGACCCAGGGGAAGGAACAGGGCTTGTGCTGAGCTAAGGTTAAAGTAAACTTGGTAAGAAAATTCACTTTTGGGATCATGTTGTGAAATTATTTTCTTTTGATAAAGAAATTTGTATTTGTTCAGAATGTGATCTCTTTGAATCATGAAAACATTGGCCTTATGGGATTATGAAGACACAAGTCAGAGATCAAGTCCAAGACTAGGACTAGGGTCTGTGTAAAGAGAATAGACAGGATTTCCAAAGGAGCATAAGCAACCTCCTGGAATGCAGTTTTATATATGGAGGACAGAGAGCACTCCTCCTTTAAACTGAGGGAATAGAGCACCTTTATCCAAAACTGTGAACGACCTGCCAGTGTAAATTACATGAGCAAACAACAGACCTGGACATCAAAGTTTCTGCATGAGCCTTCACCTAGTCCTTCAGAAATAGTCCAGCCTGTATAATCTGAACACAAAATATCTGCAGCACAGGAAGCTTAGAGAAGTGGATTCTGTTTAGGGTAACTAGAGCGGTGCCAGATCTTAAATGATCACACCTAGATCTAACAGACTCGTTCCGTGACTAAGCAAGCCTTGTCTCACACAGAGGCAGACAGGGTTGTGTGCTGTGATGCTGCAAAGAACCACCATAAACCACCCCAGAAGCAGCACTATGGCTTCAGTATGGAACAGGGTCTCATCTACTCAGGTGGTGTGCACTGTCACGCAAAGGTGGCTAAAACTAGTTTGGCACAGCTGTGCACTGTATGTCATTCTTGATGGCCACAGATCTTTAAGGTCAACCAAAAGCCAACCAAAGGCCAACCAAAAGCAACAGGAAGAAAGGAAACATGAAAAATAAGCTCTTGAGCTCTGCACCTCTGTTACCCAGCTATAAAAAAAAAGAAACAGA
>NW_021938789.1:58044421-58045497 GCF_001715985.3 Manacus vitellinus
CTAAAATCTTGAGAATGCAAAAGATAGGAACACTTGAACTTCATATTAAGAAGAAATATTCTGCTTTTTAAGGTGCTTTCTGTTAGGACTGTAGAATTCAGAGTTTGTGTGGGTATTGGCCTGACAGTACTTTGCCACACGCAGAGGGCAGGCACAAAGGAATGAGTTTATTCCTCTCTCTGGCCTGGGCTTATTATTTAATAGGACTGTAAACAGGGAGATGAAGAAAGTGCTTAGCCCTACAGTGGTCAGCACAAACGTTAAGTGATTTTGTTTCTTTGATTTCTGAATTTTTTTGAGGTGGTTACTAAAATCCACCAACATTCTGCCTGCATTAATTCCTCCTGTGTTGAAGGACTTGTTATATGATACTGCATTCCTAGGCACTAAAATAGTTACAAGATTCTGGATTGCCTCTCAGAATCACACAATATTGAAAGATTTGTCAGACAACAGGGAATTCACATGTTAAAGTCATGAGCATACAGTGATAACCTTACCCTAGGATCCTGTGGAGTTTTTTTCCTGCTTTCTGTTCTGACCATGGGCTATAGGACTACCTGACGCTTCACAATATGAGATGTTTCCATTTTCACATTCCCAGGTACGAATCTTAACCCTGCAAAAGCTATGCTGGACCTTTATCAGATGGAAATAACACTTTCTGTTTGTTGATAAAGAAACACAAGAGAGCTTCTGACAGTCAAAGTACAACATGTTCAGCAGAGATTTTCACCGCCTCTAATTTGGAGACAGAAGCATAAATCATATGATGTGTCTAGGGAGGAGGAAATCAATCACTTGTCATCAGTTGATAAGGACACAGAACAAGATGTTTATTCCCATTTTACTTTTGTTTGGTTTCTGGATTGTTGTTGGGTTGTTTGTGGGTTTTTTTGTATGAGGGTAACCACGTCTGTAAAACTAATGTTTGGTGAATAAAGCACCATGCTCCCTAGCTGCACCATTCTCTCTAATAAAGGCATTTATTTTCCTGAATTTTTATTTCCTCTTCTCCTAAACACTGTTACTGCCATTTAAATATGAGCTTATATATTAGGTTTGTCTTGTAACCT
>NW_021938789.1:58045837-58048545 GCF_001715985.3 Manacus vitellinus
CTAGTTCTTCATCTGTGGTGAAATGCTCCTCCAAATAACCTGCATAGGGAAGTGTGCTATTTCTGCCATAGGTGAGCTGTATTAAAAACATGTTGAAGCACAGGAGACAAACTACAAGATAAGGGGGATATGCCACTGTTGGGAGGAAAGGGTTAAAAGCAGAAGAACTGTGAGAAGGATGGTAGATTTGCTTGTGACCTTGCAGCTGGGAAATGCCAAGGCCTGGAGGATAACAGTATGGGAAACCCCACATATTATGCTTCCTGCTGTTTATCCTCTATCTGTTTTGAGAAGTAGAATTTCTGTGTAGAGATAATGTAGGTGTTTTGAGAGACTTGGAGGCACTCTCATGGGTGTGCTTGAGCTCCCTGTTTTGGGAGAGAGAAGATCAAAGCTCAGAGATCATAAAAATGCACAGAGGAGATCACAGCACGGGAGTAAACTATGCAGGCCCCTCGATATATTGGTGTGAACAGCAGGGCCGCTCCCGCCAGCCTGGACTAAGCCTGACAGCACCGGTGTTCCTGCTGGTGTGTCTCTCCCTGGGTGTTGCTTCAGGATCCTCTGGTTAGCGAGGTAATGAAATAAATTTACTCTTTGTATTTCAGCCGTGGTATTGTGATTGTTCCAGCTGCCTGCCTGTGTCAATTCACACATTTGCTGTAGCTGGCAGGATCTGGGAACAATCATGCCGTGGCTCAGGGAAAAGTCGGGGACTGGGGAGGCTGTGACGGTGACTCCTCACATTTTCAGATTGCCCAGCAATGAGTGCTGGACCCCTGTGGCCACTTTCCTGGCAACACTGGCTCCAGTAAAGGTACTGAGTGAAATGGAAGATGTGGCAGGGGTTACCCCCCAGACAATTGAGTCGGCTATGCGGGAATTACCTTGGAAAGAAGCAAGTAAGTCTACTCACGAGTTAGCAGGGAGGGTGGGATGGCTGTTATTTATTGTTCTGAGAGCTCTCGACCGTGAAAATATGGCTTTACAGGACCAGGTGAGAGAGCTGAAAGAGGAAATCAGGGCTTTAAAGGATTCAAAGGCGTTTGTGGGAGCAGAGTTTACTGTTCAACAGGAGCGATGCTGTGAGCAGCAACGCACTATAGAACAGCTGGTGGCACGCATTGCTAACAAACAAAGGCAAAAATATGGGAAAAGTAAGGTCTTGACTTCCCAAGTTCGTGCTCTTATTAAGAAACCTTCGTGGGATCCTGAGAAATGGGATGGAAATATTTGGACAGAGTCCTCAGACTCCGAGACTGAGTTTGAGCCAGACTCAGCAGATAAAGAGGTGGTAAAAGCACAGCCCCTCACACAAATGGAGGGGCAGCAGCATCTGCCACACGGAGGGGTACAGGACACATGGATCTATACCCGAGAAAAGTTACGGGACTTTTCAGAGATCTATCATCAGGAGAGCAGGGAGAGCACAGTGGCATGGATTTTACGAGCTTGGGACACGGGTGCTGCATCTATTCATTTAACAGTGGGTGAAGAAGATCTATTATATCGTGTAGCCACTGACTATGAAATCCAATGGAAGGACGCTTCCCTGCGGAATGTAAGGGGCCCTGACGGACGGGATATTGTGGCACCTACGTTGTATCAGTGGCTGTGTGCAGCAGTTTTAGCAGTACATGTAGAGCCTGCTGACTTACTGTGGTCCCTCGGGAACTGGTGTACACTGGATGAAGGTGTTACCTTACTGTGGTAGATGGGGGTGGCTTGTGCTCTGCCCACAGGGTCTAACCCTGACAAGACACCACTAACGAGAGAGATCAAAATAAAGTTTGCCCAAGGGGCGCCTGATAAATTGAAACCCCTGGTTATACCAACATTCGTGCACACTACCGGTAACGTAGGTGCCTTAACAATTGCCTTGCAAGATATTGGGGAGATGATCTTAGAGCTAGGTGGGTGGGGAGTGACAGAAAATAAGCCAGCAAAGCCGAAAAGGGTCACCTCACAGGTGACAAGGAAACAAATGTGGAGCGACCTTGTGCAAACCGGTGTTCCGAAGTCAGAAATAGATGGAATTGCCACACCAGAAATGTTTTGCCGTTGGCAAAAGTTAGCACCTAAGAAAAAAAATTCCCGCCTATCCCCCATCCCTCCTGCCCCCTCAAAGCACTGCAACTCCTGGCAAATGCCAAACTAGCAGGAGTAGCAGGTTGGTGAGTCCCCCCAAATTGCTACCACTGTAGTCTCTCACCTGAGGGGGGGCTAAGGGGGGAATGCCCCCCCTTACATTCCTCTAACTATAGAGTGGAGGAACTCCGCATGTGTAAGCTCTGGTGACTGATGCAGGCATAGAATTTACTGTTTTACATAGGGATATTACTCCTAATGAAGAGAATTCCCAGATCTGTGGCTTGGGGGGCAGTTCCAGCCCGGCCCTCCAACCTAGAGTTACTTTAATGATAGGAGATGCCACCCCATTTGTCACAAAGGTGTTAATTGCCCAAGTCAAAGCATATATCTTGGGCATTGATCTGCTGACAGGGTGAACAGTTGAAACCCTGAATGGGTGTTTCTGTTTTGGGACTCTGCAAGCGGGATTTGCCACTCAATCTGTAACTGTTTTGTGTAGGTTCCCGAAGTTAGATCCTGTCACACTAACAGGGCCTCCAAGGTGGTAAATGCAAAGCAGTATCACATTCCAGGGGGGAAGAGGAAATTACTCAAATGATTCAGGCAACTCCAACAAG
>NW_021938789.1:58053000-58054333 GCF_001715985.3 Manacus vitellinus
CTGGAGAAGAGAAGGCTTAGAGGCGACCTCATCACTCTCTTCAACTACCTGAAGGGAGGTTATAGCCAGGTAGGGGTTGGTCTCTTCTCCCAGGCAACCAACAATAGGACAAGGGGACATGGGCTCAAGCTCTGCCAGGGGAGGTTTAGGTTAGATGTTAGGAGGAAATTCTTTACAGAGAGGGTTATCAGGCATTGGAACGGCCTACCCAGAGAGGTGGTGGATTCACCATCCCTGGAGGTTTTTAAAAAGAGATTGGACATGGCACTGAGTGCCATGATATAGTAATTGGAGTTGGATCAGGGGTTGGACTTGATGATCTTGGAGGTCTTTTCCAACCCAATCTATTCTGTGATTCTATGATTCTATGATTCTGCAAGTCCATTTTTCTCTTGTGAATGCTGATGGGAGGTACCTTCTAGTGGGTTAGATCCCTGCCCACAGGGTACCAGTACTGCACTCACTTTCATGCACTTCCCTTTTCCTCTCTCTTGCAACTCTTGTACTCAGGCTGCTAGGACATGGGTAGGTTTCCTGTCTCACCATCTCATGTCTTCTCCATGGTCAGCTAGGAAATACCATAACTCGGTTCGTGAGGTCTGTCTGCTCTCTAGCTGGGGGCCGTCTGGTTCTCACTGGTGCCATATGGAAACTGTTTCCCTCAATCCTCTCTTTCAGTCTCTCCTGTTTATCTTTCACCTCTGTTGTTAGTGTCTTGAGGTCCTTAATCAAAGTCTCTGCAGTGGAGAAGCAGGCCTGTAGTGGTTCTTTGATCATACTGTCATACAACCAAAGTTTATTTATTGTAGACATCACTGGCTCTTGCTTCTCCCCAGCCTGCAATGATGTCAGGTAACTGGCTTGTGCAGATGGCCCCATATGTGTGAAACTCCACCACATCTGTGCTGTACACGTAACCCTGTCAGATTGTTGGTGGGTTGCCTTTCCTTTCCAGTGCCATTTCCCTCAGGCATAGGATCCCCTCCTCTACAGTCTTGCAGCCCTTTGCATAATTGGGTGCCTGCAAGGAATCTCTGTAAATGAAGCTCTCCCTCACATCATCTAAAAGCTGTGCTCAGAGAGATAAGGGCTTCCATTCTCTTACAAACGCCTCCTCAATACCCACATCAAATAGAGTGACCAAAGAACACATTCTAGTGGCTGTAATGTCCAAAACTGGGCTCAAAGCCTGGACAAGACTGGCTATTCCCCTTTGCCCACCACCCCACCCCACTCTGTCGGCATTACCAACCACACTCCTGCTAGCAGCAGCAGCAATGGCTTTTGACCTTTTGTAAACCATTGCTGGATCTGGACAAGTTGGGGGGGGAAC
>NW_021938789.1:58054749-58186502 GCF_001715985.3 Manacus vitellinus
GGGGGGGGTGGGAGTGTCAACTTGCTGGAGGGTAGGAGGGCTCTGCAGAGGGCTATGGACAGGCTGGATGAATGGGCCAAGGCCAAGGGTATGAGGTTCAACAAGGCCAAGTGCCAGGTCCTGCACTTTGGCCACAACAACCCCTCGCAAGCAATACAGGTTGGGGACAGAGTGGCCGGAGAGCAGCCAGGCAGAAAGAGACCTGGGGGTACTCACTGACAGCAGGTTGAATATCAGCCAGTGTGTGCTGAGGTGGCCAAGAAGGCCAATGGCATCCTGGCCTGGATCAGGCATAGTGTGCCCAGCAGGACTAGGGAAGTGATTCTTCCCCTGTAGTCACCACTGTAGGCTGCACTTCGAGTGCTGTGTCCAGTTCAGGGCTCTGCCCCTCAAATGTTGAGGTGCTGGATTGTGTCCAGACAAGGGCAACGGAGCTGGTGAAAGGTCTGGAGCACAAGTCCTGTGAGGAGTAGCTGAGGGAGCTGATGTTGCTTAGCCTGGAGAAGAGGAGGAGGAGGCTCAGGGGAGACCTCATCACTCTCTACAACTCACCAGGCAGGCAGCAATAGGACAAGAGGGCACAGTCTTAAGCGGCACCAGGGGAGATTTAGGTTGGACTTTAGGAAGAAATTCCCAATCCAAATTGGGATTTGGGAATTGGAAGTGGAATGGAATGGACTGCACAGGGAGGTGGTGGTGGTACTGTCCCTGTAGATATTTAAGAAGAGACTGAATATGGCACTCAGTGCAACAGTCTAGTTGACAAGGAGGCATTATGTCATACGTTGGACTGATGATCACAGAGGTCTTTTCCAACCAAATTGATTCTGTGATGGACTGCTCAAAAGAATGAATGGGATGCTGAAGGAACAATTGAAAAAGTTAACTAGTACTAAAACTTTACAGCAGTGGAGTTCACACCTTACTAAAGCAGTTTTTTAGTTAAACAATTGGAATATTCATAATTAAACACCTTATGATCCTATCACATCACCTTCAGTACAAAACATGGTGAGGACTGAGGTTTTTCCAGATGGTGTCTCTCCCAAAATATTAACTACAGGAGAAATAGAAGCGTTTGTGCCAATGGATTGTGTGGTGGGACCACAGCCTGTTAGTCTAGATATGAAAATTCATGTAATAACTCCTGACAGTGCAGTATGCTTCCCCTTATGCTACATCTTTTGTTAACATCAGATTCTTGAGTTCTTGTATTTCAGGTGTCTTCAACAAATACCTGGGACTTATCCAGGGAGGACAGCATTGGAACTGTGTTATTGGTGCCACGAACCCATCATCAAATTGAAATTCAACCTGAAAACGCGCAAACCAAACCTCTTCAATCTGTGTGGGCAATCACCCCAACTCACACTACCAGGCCTGGAGTAATTTTAGCTGAAGGAGCTGGGGCAATGGTGTATGTATTACTAGAAGGAGATGATCCTCCTGTTTTCCTTCCTTATCACAGGTTGGCTCGTGTTGCTTTGTAAACTTATACTACATGCACATACTCTTGATAAATTTCTGCAGGATTACTGTGTAAACACTTGTGAGTGGTAACTTTTTTCCTTTTTCTTCTCCACATAGCAAATATAGAGCACCTGAGGTGTGCCTTCACCTAATGTTTAAACTGGACATCAAAGGCAATTGTTGCCCTGCATGTGGAAGTAACTCCACTACACCTGGGAACCTCAACCAGATCAGGTGCTGATGAACTAACTACCTTCTGTCTCAACACCACATACACTGTTCTGAGTTTGACAGCATGTGCTGCTTCAACACCACTGCTGAATCAGCCGCACTGAGAGCAACATTTGACATCGACGTGCATAACTTCATAACATCGACTAAGGAACCTATTGGTGGTGCCTGGTTAGCTGAGTGGTTTAACTGCCCGACAGGGGGACTGGGACATTTACCTTAGAGCATTATATAGTTATTCTTTTTTTCCTACATGCTCCATTAAGTGCCTCTTCAAATCACCCCGTCCTACACTTCTGGCCCCAGCGGCAGTGGTCTCTTGAGCAGGGGGGTGGAATGCTGGGAGGAAAGGGTTGAAAGCGGAAGAATGGCGAGGAGGATGGCAGGTGTGCTCAAGTGACCTTGCAGCTGGGAATGCCAAGGCCTGGAGAATAACAGTGTGGGACACCCCACATATTATGCCTCCTGCTGTTTATCCTCTGCCTGTACTGAGAAGTAGAATTTCTGTGTAGAGATAATGTAGGTGTTTTGAGAGACTTGGAGGCACTCTCATGGGCGTGCTTGAGCTCCCTGTTTTGGGAGAGAGAAGATCAAAGCTCAGAGATCATAAAAAAGCACAGAGGAGATCACAGCATGGTGCTCAACTACATGTGCATGGGCCCTCGATACAGTGGTGCAAACAGCAGGCCCACCACGCACTAGCATAGACTAAGCCTGAGAGTGCCTGCATTCCCACTCGTGTGTCTCTCCTTGGGTGTTGCTTCGGGATCCTCTGGTTAGCGAGATAATGAAATAAATTTACTCTTAGCATTTCAGTCTTGGTGTTGTGGTTGTTCCAGCTGCCTGCCTATGTTGACTCATACAGCCACATTTCACAAAAATCTTTTGGATGCTGCCATGAACAAAGACAATGCTCACACTGAAGTTCCTCCTGAAGGGAAAAAAATTAATTCTTATATATGAGGTCCAAACATGAGAGGCGTATGTCTGTGTATGTCACACCCAGCCTTTCCAAAACCCAGGTTGCAGAAACCCTTCTGGGTTAACAAGAACTGACTGTAATTCTAGCAGCCAATGCTGCCCTCCAGTGTGGGTTGTTTTAACTTCACTCTGCAATGGCTTCCTTTCTTGGGGTTAATAAATGCATTTTGAGTGCACTGATAAGCATCTCACTCCATGACTCAATTTCAGAAAATAATTTTAAAACGTAATTTCTGTAAATTCTTACCACCTTCTTTCTATGAATTACTTCAAAAATATAAAGGAATATGTGAATATAGAAATATTGCTTTTATAATTTATATTTGTTTTATGTCATGTTTAGCAATTTTTAAAAGCTCTACAGGCCCACCAGATCAGCTTCATGGATGTGTAATACAGTGTGGACTTCCTTTCTTCAATTACATTTCTATATATTTCATATGCAAATTTGATAGTGTTTACAATGTCTATAAAAAACCTGGCAGAACATACTCATTTAAGCACATACTTGTCTCCCCAATGAATGTCATGAGCTTGGGCAGGAGAAGAGTAAGTGTATTTGCATATATGGACCTAACCCCAAATCCAAATTCACTGACATCAACAGGAGTCTCTCCAGGGAACTCTGTGAGAGCAAAGGTCTTCATACTTCTGTATCCTGACCACTCAAACTACAATCTAACACAAATCAAACAAAATACATCCAGAAAGTGCCAGTTTCTACAGAAGCAGTGCTACTGAAGTCAAGTGTCTTCTGAAAGTAGCATTATGAGTCTGTGAGGATCTGCCCTGCCTGCCACCTCCCAAACTGTCCTGACACACCCACACCCCTGCGCAGACAGGCTGTGGACCATCACACAACCAAGCCAGCCAGTGTTTTCCCACCTGGGCAGGCAAAAACACTGTGAGGTTAGCAACAGATAGAAAGAAACATTTTGCAAGAACCTTGGCAGATCTTTAAAAGACAGTAAAAAGAACCAAAATGTTGTTAGACTACTATCCCAGCAGATTTCTGACACCTCACAGAGTATAAGAAAAAGAAAATTCTTTCAAATCAACCCCTCCTCTCCAGCACCCTCAAAGCATTAGGAGCTGTTAATCTCTACATATGCAGTTTATCTCATAGTCAACACACCACATGTATACAGACACACATCTCAACCACACTGAGAAATAAGTGGGGTCATTACAGAGTTAGAGTTTTTTATTAACATATTGAAGAACTACTGGAGTCTGTATTTCATAAGGAAAACAAGGGGTTCCTAAGAAGTTTTGCTGCTAGCAATTGAAAGTAAGTTTCCATACGTTTTGGATTCATCATCCTTTAAGATCACCTGTGTAATCACTGTGAACATTGTCTAATTTTTACTTTGAGGTCACAAAAGAGACCACTGACTGTTTCAATGAAACTCCATAGGTTTGGGTTTGGTTGGATGATTTTTTTCTGCTTTACGATTTAATTCAAACAAGACAGACTATTATACATTAGCATAAAATAAATCAACACTTTGCACTAATTTCCCATGCATCACGTTCCACAGGCTGCCAGCATTAGGATCATATGGATATACGACAAGCACTCAAAATACTTGCATCTATTACAGTCCACTGCTCAAATCAGCTAATGGTTTGATCATCCTCTGAGTTGTGTATCACTGTTGCTTACTCCCCTCAGTCACCAGGTTTAATATACACAGATGCCTTGTTATTCAGCTACGCAGAACATTTAGACATAAATATAAATATTTAGTCATAGATTGAAATCAGATATCAAGAGTTTGAATAATAGAAGACATTTTCCCTTGGTAGGGCAGTTATTTGAAACATACCATAGCTATACTTGTAGGATTTCAAGGAGAACAAGGATCAGAATTCATGTTTTCCTTCCCCAGCCTTCCCTATTCACGTTAGCCAAAAAAAAATGCTGGTTTATATGGAAATAATTTTATTCCATGACTCTAAGCAAGGTAAGTTTGAGATTTACTGAACTAGAGTCCAGTTATGACAGTTCAACTTCAAAATAATGTGGTATAAGTCAAATTATCCAAGTTCATGAAGGGAAGCCATTGATCTGGCTGGAAAGAACAGGGTGTTTTTCCATGAAAGACTTTCAGGTTTCATCTCTTCCCATCCCTGCCCCTTACTGCACTGTGCCATAGGGGACATCACAAGGATGCACAGAAATGCTCTGGATTTATGAAAACCACAGAAAACTGGCATGTTCTGTATGCTCCTACCACCCATCAGCTGTAGAATCCCATACGCTTCCCGATCCCGAGGCCGCAGCACAGCCGGTGTGCCAGGCGGGATTTGGTTTCCCAGGTCTGCCGCGGTGCCAGTCCCCATCCCAGTGGCTGTGGCCCCATCCCCTTTCCCAGCAGCCCTCCAGGCTCCACGGTCACCACGGCCCTTCCCCACAGCCAGACCCTGGCGTTGTTCAGGTGTCCCCTTGCCATCTTTGCTGCATCATCAGACACTTTTTGCCCTCTGCTTCCCTTCCAGAGCCTGTCAATTAAATAACCCTTAGTAACAGCAGAATTAAACGTTGAGGTGCCTAACCCGAAAGTGTTCCCCCTTGTCCTTTGGCATCATCGTCTCGCACTCCTGGAGGAACCTGTGCCTTCACTGGCGAGACACAAGCAAGGTGCAGGCGAGAAACACGGCTGGTTTGGGGCCCCTCTGCCTGTGCAGCGTTTCTGGTGCCGAGGGTATGGGCTGCTACAGGGTGAGACCAGTTTCTTGATGTCTTAAGAGGAACTGCTGCCTCCCTGCATGGAGCACCTGCAGAGCACAGCTGATGTAAACCAATCTACTGGCAATTCTGAAGTTCTCTTAGAAACCTGAGAAATCTTGTCATTTATTTCTCCTCCCCTGACCCAACCATATCTTTCCTTCCTTTTGCCTCAGAAGCACATGAACAGGGAGCCCCCCTAGTGGGGTTCCACAGGGCTCCATCTGAGGTCCACTGCTCTTCCACACCTTCATAAATGACTTGGGCGCAGGGCTGGAAGGGATAATAAGCAAGTGTGCAGACAACACAAAACTGGGAGGAGCTGTCGACTCCCTGGAGGACAGGGAGGTCCTGCAGAGAGACCTGGACAAATGAGAGGGCTGGGCAATCACCAACCCCATACTGAGCAAGTTTGCAGTCGACACAAAATGGGAGGAGCTGTCGACTCCCGGGAGGCAAACCATGGTGTTACTGTTGTGGTTGAAAGCTGTCCTAAAGAGGAATTTGATCGAGGGTTCCCTCTTTTCTCAGAAGCTGTTGGGCAATCAAATGTACAAGAAGATGGTGCAGCTGACAGGTAGAGCAAGTGAGCTGCAGGAATCAGACCTCATGAAAAAATCATCTGTTAATTGTTTTTCACCAGAGAGGTGAGCAAATAATTTCCTTGATTTCTGCAGCAAATTAGGAATTCTTGGAATTGATTTGTACCTTATCAGCAATGTGCTGATTTTGATTCTTTTTAGATTAATTGTGTCTATTTGACTGAGATGATTTAATACTTCAGTCACCATCTGATGGCATTACCTGGTGTGCAGAAACCCTTTTCCACATTAAGTCTCTGAAGAATTATCTATATTTGAAGGAATTGTGAAGGCCCTGTGAGTCATATCTATTAGGGTTTTCTTATGTTTTATTTTCGTTACCCTGTTAACAACTAATTTCCAAGTGAAATTCTTGTTGCAGAGGCCCTGGAGCAGGAGCTCGCCTGTCCGGACTGGAACACGGCCTCCCTGCGTTTCCATCACTGCTCGGGGCCCCCAAAATGCGCAAGGCACAGAATTTAAGCTCTTTGCACTTATTTTCCTTGAGTGCCTCTGATCCCGCTGCCCTTGGGCAAAGCAGCTGCATGTCTGGCACTGGTAGCTGAGAGTTCCCTCGGTGGCTCCGTGTCAGCGGCTGGGCAGGGACTGGGGGGCTCGGTGGCACAGATCTGTGCTGTGCCCCCGCCTTGGGGACATGCTGTATCCTGATGTTGGAAGTGCCGAGTTCCACCGTTCCAACGGGGTGTGTGGGCTGGGCCCTGGCAGGGTTCTGTGATTGTGACATCCAGGTGACAACCGGGCACCTGCCAAGGGCAGAGCCCGTCCCTCGGCAGCACTGCGAGGTGTGCGGCCGCACGGATCGCAGCGCAGCTCTCGCTCCGAGAGGGGTTGGTTGTGTGGAAAGCGAGTGTTTGTCTGGACCCTCACTCTGTTGTGGAGAACATCAGATGTTTACATGGATTAAAAAGTGTGATTTCCTCTGCTTTGTTGAACAGGGATGAATTTAGAAATGGCCTTAGAGACTGTAAACATTCATTACCTAGAAATGAGGGCAGCAGTCTAGCAGAACACAAGCAGTATTTCATTAGGAAACCCCCTTAGGAAACCCCACTGGGAAAGCCCATGGAGTGATGAATAATCTCAGTGGCAAAGACGTCCTGGAAGAAAGTGACTTTCCAATCTGGTGCTCAGAGATCATAGGGTGAAAGAGGCTACAAGTGAGGCAAATTAATCCAACCTATTCCTGTTTGATGTGCAGAGCAGTCTGGCACAACCTCAGGAACTTTGCCGAGCTCTCAGCCAAGACCATTGTAAGTAACCAGACTCTGTTCCCAGCTCTACTGGGCAGTTACTTGACAGAACCTGGAAGGCACAAAAACTGGTGCTCCTTGAGGATTCTGAAGCTTCAGGTTTTATCAGTCTTATTATTTTTCTTAGAAAACTCGAGTGCAGAGAATTTTCACTAACAAAAACATTATTATTTCCGGATGGACTCACAGAAAGGTTTAGGATGGAAAAGACCTTTAAGATCCTCAAGTCCAACCATTAATCCAGCAATGCCAAGTCCAGTAAACCATGGAATGGTTATATTGTCTGTGTTGAAAGCAAACCAAAACTGAAGAAAATCCCCCAGAGATTAATGTCGTAGCCTTGGGGAGCAGTGCAGGCTGAGAGCATGGGAGTCTCTTCCTGTGCAAGGATCAGACTCCTTCCCCCTGCAGGCTGGGCCAGGGAGCCTTTTGTGAGCAGCATTCCCTCCCTGAGCTTGGTCTTTGCTGCCTCTAGATGGCAGCCCTTGCTCCTGACCTCCATTGCCCAATATCCCCAGGTCAGCTGGAAAGCCCAATGAAATGCCTGGTTGTGTGTTACCATTTTACCATCCATTCAGGCAGTGACAGGCTTTTGCAGACTGGACATGCCAAACGTTCAGAAGGGATGGGGGAGGTTGTTTTGTTTTGGCAAGCCCAACCCAAATCTTGTTCAGAGTTTGGTGCTTGAGAATGTGTCTGCCTTGGCTGATATTTCTGTTCTGGTTGTCTTTCAGCGTGCTCCTGGACGACCTGCAGCTCAGTGACAGTGAGGAGAGTGATGACAACCAAGTCAGTTTGGGATGTTGGACACACCAGGCACACAGACATGCCTTGGAATCATCTCACCTTGTTGTCTTGTTCTGAGTTCCTTGAGCTAACCTTTCCTTCCCCTCTTCTCTTTCTTTTTGTGACCAAAACAGGTTGTTGAAAAGGCTCCTTCTGCACTTGTTTCTCCAAGAGACAGGTTTTTTAGCAAACTTCTAGCTAGACCAGATAAGGAGAAAAACAAACCTCCTTTTTATGGGAGGGGAAGATGGGAAAGGGTTCCTGGTTTCTGTCATGTCTTGTTAGTCAGAAGCAATATTCAAGACAGACTAAAGTGCCCCGGGCCAGCATTAGAGGAAGAAAGGTGGAGAAGCCCAGAATTTTTCCTCTAGGAGAGCACTGACCCACATTTTTTGTCTTGACCAAGTAACACAGATGAAGAAGGGAAAACTTAAGGGGGAGAATTACGAAATGAACATCCTGAAATCTGGTAGCCTTTATTGGAAATTTTGCTTTTGAGGACTGGGGCTTTCAGAAAAGCCCTGGCCACTTTTGGTGGGTTTTGAGAGTTTAGTTAGCCAAATGCAGCTTCAGAATGTAGCAGTGATGTCCTGCTTACATGTTTGTCTGACCCCGTTGAAGAATTTATTATTTCCAGATGTTTTTCATTCCAGTGCTTTATGTTTTGAGTATGGCAATGTATTTCCTCTGGCCTTCTCCCCTCTCCTCTCATTGCCAAAACAGAGGGTTTCAGTTTTATTTCTGAATATTGCCATGTCCCTATAATAAGTAAGTAACACTCTCCCATGCTCCTTTCTAGTTTTAGCACACGGTGGCCGCGCATTCCCCTACAGTCCCAGCCCAGGAGTGTGGCATCATCTCCGTCCAGCAGCTCCGAGTTAGGGAGCAGCAGTGACTCAGAGAGCTCCTCAGGCTTGGAGACCCACAGGATTGTGGGAATCAAAAGGCCTGGCAAGCCCCTGGTGCACGATGGGTCCAAGAGGCACCGGAAGGAGGACAGCGACCCCGATCTGTAGCACTAAACCTGCATTATATGGGAAAACTGTTGTTTAAACATGTCTTAAAATGGCTTTTTGTGGTCTCTTTGCAAACACATGCTTCTTCTTCCCAACACCCCCCACAACAAGTGTTATCCCATGCAGGAATGTCCTGAGAAGATATCCTGAGGTGTTCTCATTGGCCCCTTTTTAACCCCTTCCTATTGGTTGTTAACCCCTTCCTGCAACCTGTAATTGGTTACTCTGTGAATCTTCCTAACCCTATAAATGTAAACCCCCAAGAATAAATGCTCTCTTGCCTCCTCTCCACGCCAGTGTGCTGTCTCTGTGCCTGCCATGGGACCATGTGGGTGGGGGGAGGAAGGGAGAGCACCTCTCTCCTCCAGGCTCAGGACCTGAAGAAACCCCTGGTGCTGGAGTTCCCTTTCCCTATCCACCTCAAGCCGTCGGAAATGGTTCCTCAGATGGAAATGGAACTAGAACTGGGCCGCCCCACACCATGGGGGGAAAGGGATCCAGACCGATCCACTGGAGGTAAGGGCCCAGTCTTCCAGGGACTGATACTGCAGTCTGTGAGCTGGGACTCACTGCTCAGCATGTTCTTGGAAACTTTGGAAAGCTGAATAAAAATTATGTACCTGAGCAGTGGTGAAGCAAGGTGCTATTTGGTGTCTGTCCCCTGGTCATCCTAACTTCAGAGGATCACTAATCTGATATGCCACTGTATTATTAAATAGGATGGTCTCTGCCATTTAAAAGCAGAGCATTTTAAGTCTCTCTCCATTGAATCCTCTCAACTTTGTAAGTGCTGTCTAGTTGAGCTGGCAAGTCTGAAAGGAACAGTCAGTCTAATTCAGTCAAAGCACATAGAGGAGATGTCAGGGGGGGTATCTCTGACCACAGAAGGTACCATGTACCATAAGGAGGAGAGAGAGACAGTGCTGCAGTTTATTTGCCTTGTTGGGTGATTTGTCCCAGGGATTTTAGTTGCTGTAATTACCCCTTCACTCAGCGACAAGGGGCTGTGTTGGAGGGATACTTTTTTTGCAGTGTCCTGATAGTCTGGGTGCAAGTGTTGGCTCCAAGGACAAGTCTTGAGACTTGCTCCTACTTGAAAAGCAACTTGTGTGTTGTTGGCTGATAAAGGTGTGATATCTAATGCACAATGAACTGAACAAAGTTTCATTTCGCTTTGGTTGAATCCTCTGTATTAACAAGTTGTCTCACACTTCCAGGGGAATTTAAAGAGAGTTGGTAGAGGATGTAACTGAGTCTTAAAAAAATCCCTACAATGTATATACACCATATTCACAACTTTGCTTCCCATCTCCAGAGCATCAAAACCATCATTTGAAACCCAGAAGAAAGACATGCTGCCCCCACCACAGCCAGCCGTGACTCCTGCACATCCTGCACCAAAGCCAACAGACATGACCCAAAAGATACAGAGCTGATACACAGCTGAGACCTGGAAGAGACACAGAGCTGAGACTGACAAACTGCCTGCCATGGATAACCCCAGGGATCCTTTGTTCACAAAGCACTGGCAAGTGAAGGGAAATTACACGGAGCTGTCAAAGAGCATCAGGGTAGGCATCCAGGATAACTGGTGGGATGTTTCCAGCAACCCGTGGGTGCTGTGTGATTTTCTTCAGAAACATACTCTAAGATTAGTCAGGGTTTCAGTACTTGTAGGAAACTGTAAAGACAATACTAGTGTGAAAATAAAGGTGTTGATAAAAAGAAAGGATGGGATGCTTAAAAATAAGAAATGTGCAGTTTTGTCTGCAGCCCAGGTTTAAGGATTTATAGCTTCTTTACAAAATTGTTCATGACCCTTGCAGCTGGATCTTTACATTTCTGGGTTCTAAAATCAATTCCATGGCTGTTTACCAGTGGCTTGGTGCGTGTTCTGTGTTGTCCCAGGCACAGTCTATTGTCCAGGCGCTCCCCCTCTCACCTTCTTCCCCAGCAATGTTGTTGTTGTTATGTGTGTGTTAAGCCAAACTTTGCACAGTGTATTAGGTGGCTTCTCATTGCTTGCTTTTCCTTGACACTGTAGTCAGTAATGGAGAGTCAGAAATTGGTGTGTGCTTAAGCTGCAAATAAATGGGAATGGATATCACCCATTCCTGCCTTGGCTAGTGGCCATGAAAAATGTGCTGCTTGCAGCCTTCCTGCTCTTTTAGCCACTGTGCAAGGAAACCTGCTACTGAATTTCTCCATGCTTGGGAAAAGTTTATTGGTACTGAGCATTATGAGCAGCCAGGTGAGAAGCCAAGTCTCCATTTCCATTCTTGATGGGTTTGCTGAGGAAGAAGGTGAGAGGGGGAGAGCCTAGAGAATAGACTAGGCCTGGGGCAAATACACAAATTTAAGAAAGCCAGGCTTTGGAATTGGTTTAGGCCTCTCTCTCTAACCAGCTTTATATCTGTGGTTTTTCTGGGATCTGCAGGGCATGTCACAAAGCCTTTCCCAGTGCCTTCTTTGCCGATGTCACCTTCAAGCCAAGGAGGTCTCTACTGAAGTTTGAAAAGTAAGTATCTGTTTTACACCCCTTGTCTGTAGTTCCTGAAGACACCAGGCAAGAATGGCCCTGCAGCCTCTCTGACTCCTACTTCTTCAGGAGCACTTCTTTTGGGAGGACAGAGAGAGGGAGGGATGTGTGAGACCTGCCGTGTTGGAGCAGCACTTGCTAAAGGAACTTGGCTCCTGAGCAGCACTTGAATTTTGGAGTCCTTGCTGGGCACGTGACCAGTATTTGCCAGTAGCAATTTCTAGAATTGCTGCTCCTCTTGTTATTGTACAGTTTTGTCATTAAAACTGTTGTGTTCTCCTGTGGTGCAAGCAGTGGTGCATCTGTAAAAGCTGTAGGGGGGGTGCAGTTCAGCCTGTAACCTGCCATCCCACGTGGCCTTTGCAGTGCCATTTTCCATAAAACACAAGGCTTTGTGAGCTACTGAGGATGAAGGGATGCAGTGCCATGATCTGTTGGCAAAGTGGCAAAGGAAAATAAGCACGATGTGCGGTAGGAAGGCTGTAAAAAGGCTCACACTGATGAGGCAGTTGCTGAAATTCTAAAGGCTTTGCAAGTGCCCTTTGAATCAAATAACAGTATTTGCTGAGTGTCCTCTGTCAGATGTGCCTGTTGTATGAAAGCAACCAAAGGTTTTCTCTCTCCCTCTCTTTTTCCAGAGATCTTTGCCAAAGTCATCAGAGAGACCTGTGCTCTGGTATTGACCAGGAGCCTGACAGACCTGTCACACTCCACCAGGCAGGCAGTACAGTGACTGAGACTGGAAGAAAACATGCCGGAATTGTTTCTCCAGGATGTCAAATACCTCCCAGTTTTTTGTAGTTGTGAAGCCTTTGGAACTTAGAAACTTAGTTAAGCAATTTTTTTGAATTGTTCAAGAAAGCATCTTGATTTTTTTTTCACTTCTGAAAACTTAGGAACTTAGTTTTGTTAGTTTTTTCAATTGTTCAAAACAAACTCTAGGCAAAACTAGAAACAGCTTAGTTTTTTTTTTTTTAATTTTTGAAAAAAGAACCTGCAAGCAAAAATATTTTAAATAAAGTTCAAGTTTTCTTTTTCCATTGGGAAAACTTTGCACTGTGTTTTTTTCAGGTAGTGCTTTCACCTGCTTTTAAAATGACAAAGTGCAATGAATTGTCTGCACGGGCCAATCTATTGATGATCTATGCACATTTCTATTATGAGTAACCAACAGGACAATAATCGCACATATTGCTGACAAGGAGATCTGCCTCCAGAGGTTATTAGGTGACATCCCACAGTCTGCAGTAGTTGTGTGCCCAGAAAACACCAGAGGAATGTTACTGAGGGTCTTGCTCAGTTTCAGCCTTGGAAGCCTCAGGCTGGGGTGGCAAATGCCAAGGGGTGTTTGGGAACAGCTCTGTCTGTCTCCTGTGCTGGAGGGATGTCACTCATGGGCTCCTGCTCAGCCACACATCAGGATGGGCCCAGATACTTGGAAACCTGTCAAGGGAACACAGAAGGCAATAATTAGCTGTTTGCAAGCATTTTTCCCTTGTCACTGTAATTATGAAGGCAGCATCCCCAGCATTTGTGTGTTCAGTAAGATGGCACCCGTGTCTACCCAAGGATTTCCAGTGGTGTGACAGCAGCATCTGCTGTCCTCATATGGAAAAGTGTGCCTAGTCCTCTGGTCCTCTCACATCCCTCGCCCTATCTCTGATGGACCTGTGGGAGTGGTGAAGAGAAGGATGGTATCCCAAAACAATTCTTTTTACAAGAAAGAATTCTCTCCTGTTTCCACATAATTTCATGATGTAGGAACAGGTCTGCACATGTGCAGCAGTCTCCCCTTTGCAAACTACCTGTTCATGGGTTTGAGGCTCTTGAAAATGGACAGTAAATAAACACCAGCAAAATGTCTGCATTTGCAAAAGTAGTTTCTGTAGAAGTGGCCCCTGCCAGGTGCAAGGCTGGATCCAAGTTCATGAAGGCAAACCATTGATCTGGCTGGAAAGAACAGGGTATTTTTCCATGAAAGGCTTTCAGATTTCATCTCTTCCCATCCCTGCCCCTTACTGCACTGTGCCATAGGGGACATCACAAGGACGCACAGAAATGCCCTGGATTTATGAAAACCACAAAAAACTGGCATGTTCTGTATGCTCCTACCACCCATCAGCTGTACCATCCCATACGCTTCCCGATCCCGAGGCCGCAGCACACCCGGTGTGCCAGGCGGGATTTGGTTTCCCAGGTCTGCCGCGGTGCCAGTCCCCATCCCAGTGGCTGTGGCCCCATCCCCTTTCCCAGCAGCCCTCCAGGCTCCACGGTGACCATGGCCCTTCCCCACAGCCAGACCCTGGCGTTGTTCCGGTGTCCCCTTGCCATCTTTGCTGCATCATCAGACACTTTTTGCCCTCTGCTTCCCTTCCAGAGCCTGTCAATTAAATAACCCTTAGTAACAGCAGAATTAAACGCTGAGGTGCCTAACCCGAAAGTGTTCCCCCTTGTCCTTTGGCATCATCGTCTCGCACTCCTGGAGGAACCTGTGCCTTCACTGGTGAGACACAAGCAAGGTGCAGACGAGAAACACGGCTGGTTTGGGGCCCCTCTGCCTGTGCAGCATTTCTGGTGCCGAGGGTATGGGCTGCTACAGGGTGAGACCAGTTTCTTGATGTCTTAAGAGGAACTGCTGCCTCCCTGCATGAAGCACCTGCAGAGCACAGCTGATGTGAACCAATCTACAGGCAATTCTGAAGTTCTCTTAGAAACCTGAGAAATCTTGAAATTTATTTCTCCTCCCCTGACCCAGCTGTATCTTTCCTTCCTTTTGCCTCAAAAGCACATGAACAGGGAGCCCCCCTAGTGGGGTTCCACAGGGCTCCATCTTGGGCCCAGTGCTCTTCCACACCTTCATAAATGACTTGGACGCAGGGCTGGAAGGGATACTAAGCAAGTGTGCAGACAACACAAAACTGGGAGGAGCTGTCGACTCCCTGGAGGACAGGGAGGTCCTGCAGAGAGACCTGGGCAAAAGAGAGGGCTGGGCAATCACCAACCCCATACTGAGCAAGTTTGCAGTCGACACAAAAATGGGAGGAGCTGTCGACTCCCGGGAGGCAAACCATGGTGTTACTGTTGTGGTTGAAAGCTGTCCTAAAGAGGAATTTGATCGAGGGTTCCCTCTTTTCTCAGAAGCTGTTGTGCAATCAAATGTACAAGAAGATGGTGCAGCTGACAGGTAGAGCAAGTGAGCTGCAGGAATCAGACCTCATGAAAAAATCATCTGTTAATTGTTTTTCACCAGAGAGGTGAGCAAATAATTTCCTTGATTTCTGCAGCAAATTAGGAATTCTTGGAATTGATGATTTATACCTTATCAGCGATGTGCTGATTTTGATTCTTTTTAGATTAACTGTGGCTGTTTGACTGAGATGACTTAATGCTTCAGTCACCATCTGATGGCATTACTTGGTGTGCAGAAACGTTTTCCCACATTAAGTCTCTGAAGACTTCAGCACTATTGAGGTCTGTGCTGTGCCCCCGCCTTCCGGACATGCTGTATCCTGATGTTGGAAGTGCCGAGTTGCCCCGTTCCAGTGGGGTGTGTGGGTGGGACCCTGGCAGGGTTCTGTGATTGTGACATCCAGGTGACAACCGGGCACCTGCCAAGGGTAGAACCCGTCCCTCGGCAGCACTGCGAGGTGTGCGGCCGCACGGATCGCAGCGCAGCTCTCGCTCCGAGAGGGGTTGGTTGTGTGGAAAGCGAGTGTTTGTCTGGACCCTCACTCTGTGAGGTGTTCAGTGTTCGGAAAGCCTCTGTTTGTCTGGACCCTCACTCTGTGAGGTGTTCATTGTCCGGAAATACCATACTTACCTGGACCATCACTGCGTGAGGCGTTCCTTGTTGGGAAAGCCTCTGTTTTTCTGGACCCTCACTCTGTGAGGTGTTCAGTGTTTGGGAAGCCTCTGTCTATCTGGACCACCACTCTGTGAGGCATTCCTTGTCTGGAAAGCCTGTTTGCGCAAGGTAATAACTCCCTGCTTGTCTGGAAGGGAGGGAAAAAGGGCAGGAGCTTTTGTCTTTGCCACCTTCCATCACTATAGATCAACAGGAACAGCTTGAAATCCAGATTCTTACTACTGCCTCTGCAAGTTGAGAACAATTGTCACTGAAAGAAGTCATCGCCCCAGGGAAACTAATTATTAATATTAATGTTATCCAGCCTGCAGTGGGACAAATTAATTTCAAGTGGAGGGGAAGGTTCCGGGAGGGCTTGCTGCTGTTTCAGCTTTAAATTTAAGTGTCTTTGAGGAGTAGGATAGCCATGGAATCCCTCATAAAGGAGGATGATTTTGGCAGTGCAAAGCCCCTTTGGTTCTGGCCTGGGTGCTGCCAAAAGGTCCCGGTGCTGAGAAAGAGATGGTTGATGGGAGACCCATCAGATCTGTGGCAAAAGCAACTCTGGGCATGGGGATTATTCGGAATTACAGTTGAGCTGTCACAGACAGTAACTGCAGGGGAAGATGGTAAAGCCTGTGTGGAAAATCCCCAATTGCAGAAGTGAATCCAAAGCTCTTGATTTGTTATTATTTCCCTGTTAGGAATCAAGGTCATTATAATGAGAAATATGTACATTATATGTATTTAATGACAGTGACCATTAGAATTTTTTAATATTTCAAGGCCAGGCTGGATGGGGCTTTGAGCAACCTGGTGTAGGAAAAGGTGTCCCTGCCCATGATAAGGGGGTTGGAACTTTAAGGTCCCTTCCAGCCGAAACCATTCTATGATTCTATGGTTCTGTGATTCTATGGTTCTATGAATCCTCTGTCTTCTGCAAGTGTCCATCAAGCTGTCCCTTCAAAGAACTGAATGCTTGCAGAGACATCAAGATTTTCCCACACTGTCAATGTTAGTGATGGCAGCGTTGAAGGGAAGGAAAGGGAAGCTCTTGTAGCTGTCAGGTTTGCAGGATTGGGGGCTGCAGCTGTTCATGGGGCTGTGTTGGTGTTTAAGTGCTGGTAATCCAGAGTCAATACTGGTGGCTTTCCAAGTTAGTATCAATTATAAAAGTTGCACTTTGTGCCACAGCAGGAGTTTTTGGATCTGGGTGTGTAGGTGCTGTGTGAAGTAACTGCATTAGAGCCTCCCGATTTCTTTTGGGGCCAGGGTCGAGCTTTGCACCAAAAGAGCACCTGTCACAATGGGGCAGATGCCAGGCTCGACCTTTCAGAACATCAAAGCCCAACAGGTTTTCATTGTGATCTGTAATTGCAAAGTGAGTGGCTGACATCAACCTCTTGCTTTGGGGCCATAAATGAATCTGAGCAACTTGGCAGGTCCTGCGGCTTGTTGTCCTGCAGTGACTGTAACACTTTGCCGTGCCAGTTGTAATCTCTGGGCTTCTGGGCATTTTGCTGCCTCAATAGTGCTGAATCCTGATGTTGGGAAGTGCCGAGTTCCACCGTTCCAACGGGGTGTGTGGGCTGGGCCCCGGCAGGGTTCTGTGATTGTGACATCCAGGTGACAACTGGGCACCTGCCAAGGGCAGAGCCCGTCCCTCGGCAGCACTGCGAGGTGTGCGGCCGCACGGATCGCAGCGCAGCTCTCGCTCCGAGAGGGGTTGGTTGTGTGGAAAGCGAGTCTTTGTCTGGACCCTCACTCTGTGAGGTGTTCATTGTCCAGAAATACCATATTTACCTGGACCATCACTGTGCGAGGCATTCCTTGTTGGGAAAGCCTCTGTTTATCTGGACCCTCACTCTGTGAGGTGTTCATTGTCCAGAAAGCCTGTGTGTATCTGGACTGTCACTCTGTGAGGCATTCCTTGCCTGGAAAGGCTGTTTGTGCAAGGTAATTCACTGCTTGTCTGGAAGGGGGGAAAAAAGGACAGGTACTTGTGACTCTGCTGCCTTCCATCAGTTTGAAATCTAGAATCTTACTACTGCCTCTGCAAGCTTAGAATAATTGTCACTGAAAGAAGTCATCTCCCCAGGGAAATTAAATATTAATATTAATATTATCCAGCCTGCAGTGGGACAAATTAATTTCAAGTGGAGGGGAAGGTTCCGTGAGGGCTTGCTGCTGCTTCAACTTTAAACCTAAGTGTCTCTGAGGAGTAGGATAGCCATGGAATCCTTCATAAAGGAGGATGATACTGGCAGTGCAAAGCCCCTTTTGTTCTGGCCTGGGTGCTGCCAAAAGGTCCCGGTGCTGAGAAAGAGATGATTGATGGGAGACCCATCAGATCTGTGGCAAAAGCAACTCTGGGCACGGGGATTATTCAGAATTACAGTTGAGTTGTCTCAGAGGAAGATGGTAAAGCCTGTGTGGAAAATCCCCAATTGCAGAAGTGAATCCAAAGCTCTTGATCTGTTATTATTTCAGCGTTAGGAATCAAGGTCATTATAATGAGAAATATGTACATTATATGTATTTAATGACAGTGGCCATTAGAATTTCTTAATATTTCAAGGCCAGGCCGGATGGGGCTTTGAGCAACCTGGTGTAGGAAAAGGTGTCCCTGCCCATGGCAAGGGAGTTGGAACTAGATGATCTTTAGTCCCCTTCCAACCAAAATCATGTTATGATTCTATGGTTCTGTGATTCTGTGCTTCTATGATTCTATAGTTCTATGGTTCCATGAATCCAGTCTGTTCTGCGAGTGTCCATCAAGCTGTCCCTTCAAAGAACTGAATGCCTGCAAAGACATCAAGTTTTTCCCACACTGTCAATGTTAGTGATGGCAGCGTTGAAGGGAAGGGAAGCTCTTGACTGGGTTCATAAGGTTCAAGTTTCCAAGTAGCTTTCATGTTCAATTAGAGCAGCTGTTGCCTGTGGCTTGATGGAGAAAGGCAGAAAGGAGAGGAATTCACTACATCCAGCTAAGGGATACAGAAATCAGTCTGGTCACATACAGCACTGTAAAACACTTGTAAAAATTCCAGTCAGGGCCACTTGGGTGCCTGCTTTCGTCTGTAGGTGGTGGCTGTATAGTCACGTAGGACAGTAGCTGGTAAGGAAAACCTTGGCATCTTTGAGTCCCCTGAAACATCAGTTTGTGGGGAGCTGCAGGGAAAGATGCAACACACATGACTGAAAATGAGTGCAGCAACAAACTGTTTCAAGCTTTCTGAGCAAAAAGCCCAAATAACAGGCAATAACAAAGACTAGAACAGTTGCTTGTAGAAGAAGAAAAGACATCCTAACTAAATTGTCCAGCCAGGCAAGTGGACATCAGGGAGGAAAGACTGTTCCTAAACACAGCTTGGTTGCAAAGGCATTTGTGTGTTGTAGAAAAAATAATGCCACGTTAATAAGGCCCACGCAACCTGGAATCCATGGGGCATCAGTGGTTGCAAACCTGGTCCTGTCAAAGGCATTTGCAAAAGTCTTGGATTGTTTATTGAAATCTAGATGTCACTGCTGGCTGCTCACAGGCCTTATAGCCACGTTAAGGATAAACTGGTGACAGAGCAAGTGTCCTCTGTGTGTGTGCATCTCTGTCTGCCTAAGTTAGGACAACGTGAGGCCCATCCAGCAGAAGTTGAAAGAAAACTGGAATGACTTCTTCCAGTACGTGCTTGTGCCACCTTCCTTTGTTTTTCCATTCCAGTGGACACCTTGTTCTTTTAAGGCAGTTGATTTAGCAGGCAAGGTTATGGTTTTCATGATTCTGAGGAGGGAAGAAATATGAAATGTTTATTTGCTTTCAGATCCATACTCTCCTCTTAGTGTGTGTGTCTGTCCCTTAGGCTTTCCAGCTGCAGGCTGAGGGGGGCGTGTGACAGGATTCCCATCTGTAGTGGCCTGTGTCTTTCTGTGGCTTGCACCATTGTTATCTGATGGTCTGTTATCTGCTGAGTATCTGTTTTTTCTCTTCTAGAAAGGCTGACTCAGATTGGAGTCACTCATAATGGAACCCCCAGACAAGGGGAAGAACGACGAGAGGTAGGAATTTGTTGGGTGTAATCTTAACCTCCCAGGTGCTGTGACAAGTGTCAAGATGGTTTCAAAAAACTAATCCCCTCCTCAATGCAAGAAATATAATCCCTGAGGGAGAGAAGTAAGTCAGGATTGTCATGTCCCTGAGAGTGGCTTCAGAGCATGCTGGTATTTTCATAGCTTCTGTGACAGACCCAAGCCTGGGTGACATCCTGCTCTTCCAACCCGCTTAGGTACAGAGTGTGCCTCTATCCCTAAATGAGGAGAGGATTTTAAGTTCCAAAGTACCCAAAAGCGAGATTAAGACAGAAACCAGGTCAAATGTTGGAATCCAAAACGATAACTCAACTGGATTAAGTCCAAGAGAGGCAGAGAGAGAAAAAGGAAAAACAGAAGGAAGTGGGAAAAGCTAGGAATAATGACAGGAAGCCTGGAAAAGTTTACCACCACCATGGTGGATTTTGTCTTTGGTGGTGTGGGGAGAGATCTCTGCTGAGTCATTCTCTGGTCTTTGGTCTCTGTGGCGTGAGCAGAGTTCTCGCAGCGAGTGTCGGCCCCGCGGTGCTCCCTGAGGGAGTGTGTTCGTGTGTTTGTGTGTGTGTGTGTGTGTGTGTGTGTTTGTGTGTGTGTGTGTTTGTGTGTTTTTGTGTCTGTGTGTGTCTGTATCTGTATCTGTGTCTCTGTGTCTGTGTGTCTGTGCCCTCGGTCCATGCCGGCCGTGCCCGTGGGGAAGGTTTCCCACCTTGGCCCGCATGGCACAGCCCCGGTTCACTGGTGTGTGTGGGGCAATCCCACCCACACGGGGCCTGAGCTGACTGTGGATCTCCGAGGCTTTCTGCCTGGCTTCCCAACAGGGAGCCTGGGGGAACTCTGCAGTGTTCTGAGTTACAGCATAGGCCAGGTTTTCAAAAGCTGGGAAGAGCAAATTGACAAACACCCTCCCTGGCCAGGGGAACGATGGGCAGAAATGGTGTCTCCACAGGGGTGTGGAAGTTTATATTAAAAAAGGTACAGACTTCTCTTAAAAAAGTGGGTGTTTCAGTAGACAGCAGACCCTTCTTGTCTAAATTAGGAATGTCATCTAGTGCGATACAACTTATTTCTTTTATAGAACAGCCCCTCAGCATGAGACGAGGCAACTCTGCCTCTTCTTTAGGGATGTTTAAACTTGCAGGAGCTGATGATTGGTGTGGTATTTGAGAAAATGTCAGTGCTGGGGAAGACAAGGCTCTTGCCTTGCAAACTGGGGCACTTGAGAAGACGAATCTAGAAATTGTGTGTTGACAGTAGTCTGGAGACACAGGAGAGAGATACCTGCATCCACTATGCCTGTATGCTTTTCCTTCCCCAATGTCCATAAATATTAGAGCAGGAGATTCCCTTCTTTTGCCGTGGTATTTCACTGATGAGGTGTAGTTTAAAGGGTCTGGTTTTCCATGAAGTCACTGTGCAGGGCGTGTGACACAGCTTTCCTGGTGTTTTGCTGTGGGGCTGGTGGAATTGAGTGCAGGCAGATATGGCTGAGGAGAAACAGGGCGATCTGAGCTGCTGTTTTCTGAATTTCTGAGATTTCAATTTATGGGATTGTTTTAAATGCAACTGTATGGTGTCC
This sequence comes from Manacus vitellinus, assembly GCF_001715985.3. NCBI lineage: Eukaryota > Metazoa > Chordata > Aves > Passeriformes > Pipridae > Manacus > Manacus vitellinus. The sequence goes on from NW_021938789.1 coordinate 58,075,859, forward strand.
CAGGTCAGCGCCTTTCCAAATATCCATTTAAAGTAGAGAGAGAGTTTTCAAGCCTGATTATAAAGTAGGCAAAATTCAATCTCTGAAAGTGGCAATACCTTCAAAATAGTGGATTCCCTTTTCCTCTCAGGTGGAGAGTTCTCTGAAAGAAAACAAGAATGGTAGTTGCTCAGACCAATCACTGCAAGGGGATCTGCCAGCTCATGTGCTTATGACCCCCGTTGACTGCTTCTCAATTTGTTTCACAATTAAATGGGTGGACAGTTTTTCCCTTCCCACCCTTCTTGATGGATGGTATCAGGAGTAGAAATACCTTTTAAGAAAGATGCATGCTGTCCCTTGTGTGTCTCATTCCTATGTGGGACAGCAATTGCTTGCCCCAACTGATTTGTCAGCTGTAACCAGTCTGTGGATTTCCCAATTACTGTCATGCTGGACATGTGGCATTGTCTGTCAACCATGGGTTCTGCACAGAGTATAAAGGGGTTGATAACACTGGTGTAAGATGTTCATCATCCTTTCTCTTTCTCTTTGTGAAAGCTTGTCCAAGAAGAACAGAGACTTGCTTCGTCTTGAGGCGCAAGAGAAGAGGAGACGGGAGGCTCTGGGGGAGAAAGACCAGTTCCCTGGGAAGACTCCCATCTTTGCAAAACCCTACAAGGTAATGGCAGTGGGGTGTGGAGGGGAAGGAGAGGAAGGAGAGCTGTGCCTTCTGCATGGGGTGTAGCAGACTTGAGCATGGTACAGGCAAACACAGCATCTTCAGTTCTTCAGAGGATGTGCTTAAAGCTCTGCTGGCTGTGCAAGAGCACGATGGACTTGAGGTTGGTCTCCTGTAGCAGGAGGGAGAGCAAGAGCAGCTTTGCTGCCTGTCTGTCTGCAGCTGTGGTGATAAAAAGTGGATCTGATGTTGGTGCTCCTGAAGGCTGCAGGTGCACCTGCAAGCTTGGCTTGGAATGACTGGCAGTGGCCAGAGCAGTCCCCTTTGCTTTGGAGAGACTGTCAGGATGTAGACCAGCTTGCCTAACTTCATTTGTGCTGATGCAGGGTGATTCAGTTAAGATCCTGAGGAATGCCTCTTGCTGAGCTGGATCTCTTGGGGTGCTCCTGAACTTTCCAGCTCTCTGTTCTTGTGTTGCAGACTGATAACAAAGATGCGCTGTCAAGGCGCATTAGGAACATCCTCGGCAATTACAATGATTTCAAGGAGTACATGAGGAAGAATTTGCGGAAGGTCATATGGTCTCCAAAGAAATTCAAATCCAGGTCACAGACGAGGAGCAAGTGTCATGAACCGAGCTGCAGTCAAAACAAGACATTTCAGAGCTCAGTGACAGAACAACCACGTAAAAATTCTAAGGCATCCGAATCATCTGAGCTCGAACCTTCCTTGGAGAAAACCAACTCCACGGATGTGCCATCCATTGAGGACATTTTGAGGGTAGGTGCTCTCAAAGAACAGAGCTCTGTGTTTCCTTCTATTTTGTGTGCATTAAGGTAAGGGGTGGGGAAAAACACAGCGCTCCACTTCTGCTCACTCAGCGGGTGTTGCTGTTGCTGCAAGTGTGTTGTGGGCTGTGCTGAGGAGCAGTAAAGATCAAAGTCAGCCTCAGATACAGCTGGAGTTGTCAGATCAACCTTGCTCTCAGGGTGTGAGTGTAATAGAGTCTAGTGCAGTTCAAGAGCCACACTGACAAGGCATGTGAGACAGACAGAGCTGCTCCATCCTCAAGTCAGGAGTTCCCTTTCCTGACCTTCCTTCCTCCCAAGGCACTGGACGTGCTGCCTCGTGTCCGTGCTGGCAGCGTGTTTTTCCAGTTGACAGGTGACAGAGAGGACACAAACACCAGTAGAGGGAAGGGTCCTACTTGATTAGAAATATTAAGGCAACACCAAACCAAAATACTGCATTTAATATGGCAGTAAGCTTAGCACGCACACCGTTTGTGCAACAACCAAACTGAGCAAGGAAATGCATCTAATCATTCCTATACCAGCAAAGAACAGTGATTAAGAAGATACATCCCCAGTTACCCCGTTAATCCATTACCCTCATCCAGATGGCTTCAGTCACTGGGGAGCTCCGGTCACAGTAAGGGGTGGGAGAACCACTCCCAGTTCCTGGGGAATCCTATGCAGTGCATCCACTCATAGGTGAGGTCTCCATCTTTGCTCTGTGGGCCGCACACAGGCTCCCAGTGCCTGGGTCTGAGTTCGTGTCACCCCTTCCCTGTGCATGGTGTGAAAATGCCGTGTGCTGGCTGGGGTTGCAGCCCGAGGACTCCAGCTGGAAGTCTGGCATCCCTTTGTGTTTCACCAGACAGCCTGTGTTCTTACCTGTCAGGAATGCATATCAGTAGTTTTGGAGGCACCCCTGGGAAATGTGAAACTTCCTCTGTGTCTCTCAGCAAATATCCTGAGAGCTGCTTCTCTCAATTGTTTTCCAGGAAATGACCTACTCATTTTCACGTCCCGTGTCACCTCTGAAGTCGCCTCCAAAAGCAGAGCCTGCCAAATTGCCCTGCTCAACAGAGGTAAACCAGCCCCTTTTTACCAGGACTCTTAGTAAATTACAAGAGGGTTTTCTGCCTCTTGCATGTACTTTCACCTGCTTTTGAGCCCAGTGGATCTCGAGTTGTGAAACTTCGAAATGCAAAGGCAGCCTGGGCCTTTGCAGGCAGAGCTCATCTGCTTCAACAGCAACTCAAGGAAAGCAACTGCCCTTCTGAAGGGGCTTTTAGTCCTTACCAGCATTTTGTTATTAATAGTCTTACATGCCATGCCTAGAGCAGTTGGTAAGCAAATGTTTGCTGAGTGCCTGCTGGTCTCATGTCAGGAAAAAACCCCAACAAACTCATGCTGCTTCCCTCTTTCTTGTCTCAGCAAACCAACTCCACGGATGTGCCATCCATTGAGGACATTTTGAGGGTAGGTGCTCTCAAAGAACAGAGCTCTGTGTTTCCTTCTATTTTGCATGCATTAAGGTAAGGGGTGGGGAAAAACACAGCGCTCCACTTCTGCTCACTCAGCGGGTGTTGCTGTTGCTGCAAGTGTGTTGTGGGCTGTGCTGAGGAGCAGTAAAGATCAAAGTCAGCCTCAGATACAGCTGGAATTGTCAGATCAACCTTGCTCTCAGGGTGTGAGTGTAATAGAGTCTAGTGCAGTTCAAGAGTCACACTGACAAGGCACGTGAGACAGACAGAGCTGCTCCATCCTCAAGTCAGGAGTTCCCTTTCCTGACCTTCTTCCTCCCAAGGCACTGGACATGCTGCCTCATGTCCGTGCTGCCAGCGTGTTTTGCCAATTGATGGGTGACAGAGAGGACACAAACAGCAGTAGAGAGAAGGGTCCTGCTTTATTAGCAATATTATGGCAACACCAAACCAAAATACTGCATTTAATGTGGCAGTAGGCTTAGCACGTGCATTGTTTAGGCAACAACCAAACTGAGCAAGGTAATGCATCTAATCATTCCTATACCAGTAAAGAACAGTGATTAAGAAGGTACATCCCCAGTTACCCCGTTAATCCATTACCCTCATCCAGACGGCTTCATTTGCTGGGGGAGCCCCAGTCACAGCAAGGGGTGGGAGAACCACTCCGGGGTCCTGGGGAATCCTATGCAGTGCATCCATTCGTAGGTGAGGTCTCCATCTTTGCTCTGTGGGCAGCACAGAGTCTCCCAGTGTCTAGGTCTGCGTATATGTCACCCCTTCCCTGTGCACGGTGTGAAAATGCCGTGTGCTGGCTGGGGTTGCAGCCCGAGGACTCCAGCTGGAAGTGTGGAATCCCTTTGTGTTTCACCAGACAACCTGTGTTCTTGCCTGTCAGGAATGCATATCACTAGTTTTGTAGGCACCCCGGGGAAACGTGAAACTTCCTCTGTGTCTCTCAGCAAATATCCTGAGAGCTGCTTCTCTCAATTGTTTTCCAGGAAATGACCTACTCATTTTCACATCCCGTGTCACCTCTGAAGTCACCTCCAAAAGCAGAGCCTTCCAAATTGCCCTGCTCAACAAAGGTAAACCAGCCCCTTTTTGCCAGGGCTGTTGGTGAAGTACAAGAGAGCTTTCTGCCTCTTGTATGTGCTTTCACCTGCTTTTGAGCCCAATGGATCTCAAGTTGTGAAACTCTTTGAAATGCACAGGCAACCTAGGCCTTTGCAGGCAAAGCTCATCTGCTTCAACAGCAACTCAAGGAAACAACTGCCCTTCTGAAGGGGCTTTTAGTCCTCACCAGCATTATGTTATTAATAGTCTTACATGCCATGCCTAGAGCAGTTGGTAAGCAAATGTTTGCTGAGTGCCTGCTGGTCTCATGTCAGGAAAAAACCCCAACAAACTCATGCTGCTTCCCTCTTTCTTGTCTCAGCAAACCAACTCCAAGGATGTGCCATCCATTGAGGACATTTTGAGGGTAGGTGCTCTCAAAGAACAGAGCTCTGTGTTTCCTTCTATTTTGTGTGCATTAAGGTAAGGGGTGGGGAAAAACACAGCGCTCCACTTCTGCTCACTCAGTGGGTGTTGCTGTTGCTGCAAGTGTGTTGTGGGCTGTGCTGAGGAGCAGTAAAGATCAAAGTCAGCCTCAGATACAGCTGGAGTTGTCAGATCAACCTTGCTCTCAGGGTGTGAGTGTAATACAGTCTAGTGCAGTTCAAGAGCCACACTGACAAGGCATGTGAGACAGACAGAGCTGCTCCATCGTCAAGTCAGGAGTTCCCTTTCCTGAGCTTCCTTCCTCCCAAGGCACTGGACATGCTGCCTCGTGTCCGTGCTGCCAGCATGTTTTGCCAATTGACAGGTGACAGAGAGGACACAAACACCAGTAGAGGGAAGGGTCCTACTTTATTAGCAATATTATGGCAACACCCATCCAAAATACTGCATTTAATATGGCAGTAAGCTTAGCACGCACACCGTTTGTGCAACAACTAAACTGAGCAAGGTAATGCATCTAATCATTCCTACACCAGCAAAGAACAGTGTGCTGGTTTAAAGGTAAACCAGCAGTGGAAATGAACTCAACTCAAAAGAGAGATTATAAGTCAGAATAACAATTTAATAAAATAATACAATCAGTACAATTATACAGACAAACAATTGGTTTTAACCCATAAAACCCAAATATATAACCAGGCACCCTGTGGCATGAACAGAGTGGTGTTCTTTGGGCCCCCTGAGTCCAAAGGAAAAGGTGAGGGGAAAACCTGTTGGTGAGAGTGTTGTTGCAGCCTGGTCAAGGGTGGTGATTGCAGTCTGGTCAAAAGTGGTGATTGCAGTCCAGTTGAGGCTGGTGGTCTCAGTCTGGTTGATAGCGATGAGCTGCAGTCTTCCTCTGGATCCCACGAGTGGTAAAAAGGTTCCAAACCTCCAAGGTTATATATTCTCCAGTTCAGGCAGGAATGCTCAGTCCTTCCCTCAGAGCGGGGAATTCCATAAAAGGATATGAGGATGCTCAGTCCTTCCTTCAGAGCGGGGAATTCCATAAAAGGGTATGAGGACAGGAACATCTTCCTATCTCGCAGGCCTCTACTGCTAACAATTTCTGGGAAATGGCATGGAAGGCTATAGAATACATAGTTCTGGGTTACACCAATACCATGATGAACTGGTCTCAGTTGTCCTAACTAGGACAGTGATTAAGAAGATACATCCCCAGTTACTCCTTTAATCCATTACCCTCATCCAGACGGCTTCAGTCACTGGGGAGCCCCGGTCACAGTGAAGAGTGGGAGAACCACTCCTGGTTTCTGGGGAAACCTATGCAGTACATCCACTCGTAGGTGAGGTCTCCATCTTTACTCTGTGAGCAGCACACAGGCTCCCAGTGCCTGGGTCTGAGTATGTGTGCCCCCTTCCCTGTGCACGGTGTGAAAATGCCGTGTGCTGGCTGGGGTTGCAGCCCGAGGACTCCAGCTGGAAGTCCAGAATCGCTTTGTGTTTCACCAGTCAGCCTGTGTTCTTGCCTGTTAGGAATGCATATCACTAGTTTTGTAGGCACCCCGGGGAAACGTGAAACTTCCTCTGTGTCTCTCAGCAAATATCCTGAGAGCTGCTTCTCTCAATTGTTTTCCAGGAAATGACCTTCTCATTTTCACGTCCCGTGTCACCTCTGAAGTCACCTCCAAAAGCAGAACCGTGCTCAGAAAAGGTAAACCAGCCCCTTTTTGCCAGGGCTCTTGGTAAATTCCAAGAGAGCTTTCTGCCCCTTGCATGTGCTTTCACCTGCTTTGGAGCCCAGTGGATCTCAAGTTGTGAAACTCTTTGAAATGCAGAGTCAGCCTGGGCCTTTGCAGGCAGAGCTCATCTGCTTCAACAGCAACTCAGGGAAAGCAACTGCCCTTCTGAAGGGGCTTTTAGTCCTTACCAGCATTTTGTTATTAATAGTCTTACACGCCATGCCTAGAGTAGTTGGTAAGCAAATGTTTGCTGAGTGCCTGCTGGTCTCATGTCAGGAAAAAACCCCAACAAACTCATGCTGCTTCCCTCTTTCTTGTCTCAGCAAACCAACTCCATGGATGTGCCATCCATTGAGGACATTTTGAGGGTAGGTGCTCTCAAAGAACAGAGCTCTGTGTTTCCTTCTATTTTATGTGCATTAAAGTAAGGGATGGGGGAAAACACAGCGCTCCACTTCTGCTCACTCAGTGGGTGTTGCTGTTGCTGCAAGTGTGTTGTGGGCTGTGCTGAGGAGCAGTAAAGATCAAAGTCAGCCTCAGATACAGCTGGAGTTGTCAGATCAACCTTGCTCTCAGGGTGTGAGTGTAATAGAGCCTCGTGCAGTTCAAGAGCCACACTGACAAGGCATGTGAGACAGACAGAGCTGCTCCATCCTCAAGTCAGAAGTTCCCTTTCCTGACCTTCCTTCCTCCCAAGGCACTGGACATGCTGCCTCGTGTCCGTGCTGCCAGCGTGTTTTGCCAGTTGACAGGTGACAGAGAGGACACAAACACCAGTAGAGAGAAGGGTCCTACTTTATTAGCAATATTATGGCAACACCAAACCAAAATACTGCATTTAATATGGCAGTAAGCTTAGCACGCACACCGTTTGTGCAACAACCAAACTGAGCAAGGTAATGCATCTAATCATTCCTATACCAGCAAAGAACAGTGATTAAGAAGATACATCCCCAGTTACCCCTTTAATCCATTACCCTCATCCAGATGGCTTCAGTCACTGGGGAGCCCCGGTCACAGGGAAGTGTGGGAGAACCACTCCCGGTTCCTGGGGAATCCTATGCAGTGCATCCACTCATAGGTGACGTCTCCATCTTTGCTCTGTGAGCAGCACACAGGCTCCCAGTGCCTGGGTCTGAGTCCGTGTCACCCCTTCCCTGTGCATGGTGTGAAAATGCCGTGTGCTGACTGGGGTTGCAGCCTGAGGACTCCAGCTGGAACTCCGGCATCCCTTTGTGTTTCACCAGTCAGCCTGTGTTCTTGCCTGTTAGGAATGCATAACAATATTTTTGTAGGCACCCTGGGGAAACGTGAAACTTCCTCTGTGTCTCTCAGCAAATATCCTGAGAGCTGCTTCTCTCAATTGTTTTCCAGGAAATGACCTACTCATTTTCACGTCCCGTGTCACCTCTGCAGTCGCCTCCAAAAGCAGAGTCTGCCAAATTGCCTTGCTCAACAAAGGTAAACCAGCCCCTTTTTGCCAGGACTCTTGGTAAATTCCAAGAGAGCTTTCTGCCCCTTGCATGTGCTTTCCACCTCCTTTTGAGCCCAGTGGATCTCAAGCTGTGAAGCAGCTGCTTCCAGTGCACTCTTTTGCTGAGAATTAGAAGTGATTGTGCTGCTGAGTGTTTTGGAGTGGACTGAGGTGGTGGCAAAATGATCTTCTCTCTTTTCAGTTGTTTTTAGCAAGCTCTGTCATTTTACATTTACTTGTTAGAATTTTGAGCCAGAGGAGGCAGATGTTGATGTACAAAAGCCATTTTAACATTATTGTCAACAAAAGATATTTGCTGATTCTCTTAAGCTGCTTGGCACTTCTTGTAAAGTTTTAAATACTTCTTCAAAGATGTACCTACCTCTAATGTGCCAGTAATACATTTTTGGTGGCAGTAGCACGTATCATTTCTGTGCATGCTAAGGTATGTCTGGCCAGCTTGGACTCTGGGACACTTCCCAGTCAGACTCTGACAAGCCAGTCAAAGTGTTTAGTCCAGTCGGTAACACCTGGGAAACCAATCATTGGTAAAGTGTTCTTGAGGACGAGCTGATTTATTTCATTCTCAGCATGCGCTTTGTCTTTCTTTCTAGGGGACAGATGGCTCTGCAGCTCAGAATCAGGGTAAGTAGAAATCCAAAGCAAACACCAAGTTATGTATTGACAGGTCATGTTGTGTGTGGTGTGTGAAATGTTGTGGAGAACATCAGATGTTTACATGGATTAAGAAGGATGATTTCCCTGCTTTGTTGAACAGGGATGAATTTAGAAATGGCCATAGAGACTGTAAACATTCATTACCTAGAAATGAAGGTAGCAGTTCAGCAGGGCACAAGCAGTATTTCATTAGGAAACCCCCTTAGGAAACCCCATTGGGAAAGCCCATGGAGTGATGAATAATCTCAGTGGCAAAGACGTCCTGGAAGAAAGTGACTTTCCAATCTGGTGCTCAGAGATCATAGGGTGAAAGAGGCTAGAAGTGAGGCAAATTAATCCAACCTATTCCTGTTTGATGTGCAGAGCAGTCTGGCACAACCTCAGGAACTTTGCTGAGCTCTCAGCCAAGACCATTGTAAGTAACCAGACTCTGTTCCCAGCTCTACTGGGCAGTTACTTAAAAGAACCTGGAAGGCACAAAAACTGGTGCTCCTTGAGGATTCTGAAGCTTCAGGTTTTATCAGTCTGATTTTTCTTAGAAAACTTGAGTGCAGGGAATTTTCACCAATGAAACATTAATGTTTCCGGATGGACACACAGAAAGGTTTAGGATGGAAAAAACCTTTAAGATCCTCAAGTCAAACCATTAATCCAGCAATGCCAAGTCCAGGAAACCATGGGATGGTTCTATTGTCTGTGTTGAAAGAAAAACCAAAACTGAAGAAATCCCCCAGAGATTAATGTCCCTTGGGGAGCAGTGCAGGCTGAGAGCACGGGAGTCTCTTCCTGTGCAAGGATCAGACTCCTTCCCCCCTGCAGGCTGGGCCAGGGAGCCTTTTGTGAGCAGCATTCCCTCCCTGAGCTTGGTCTTTGCTGCCTCTAGATGGCAGCCCTTGCTCCTGACCTCCATTGCCCAATATCCCCAGATCAGCTGGAAAGCCCAATGAAATGCCTGGTTGTGTGTTACCATTTTACCACCCATTCAGGCAGTGACAGGCTTTTGCAGCCTGAACGAGCCAAATGTTCAGGAGGGATGGGGGAGGTTGGTTTGTTTTGGCAAGCCCAACCCAAAACTTGTTCAGAGTTTGGTGCTTGAGAATGTGTCTGCCTTGGCTGATATTTCTGTTCTGGTTGTAGTTTCAGTTGGCTCCAAAATGTCCCTCAGCTCAGTGACAGTGAGGAGAGTGATGACAACCAGGTCAGTTTTCAATGTTGTATCATCTCGACTTCTTGCACTGCTCTGAGTTCCTTCAGCTAACCTTTCCTCCCCCTCTCTTTGTTTTTGTGAACAAAACAGGTTGTTGAAAGGCCACCTTCTCCACTTGCTCCTCCAAGATACAGGTTTGTTCCCAAACTAGTAGCTAGACCAAATTAGGAGAAAAACAAACCTTTTTTATATGAGGGGGAGATTGGAAAGCATTCTTGGTTTCTCCTTTAGCCATAAGCTTTGGTTTCTGGCTGCCTGAGGGTTCTGTTAAAAATTGGCTTCAGCTCTGTGGGGTTATCCTGAAAGCTCCAGTTAGAAATGTATAATCCAGGCATGCTGCAGTTTGCTTGTGAACCAGAACTGTGTTCACATTCTCATTGTAAAGGCAGGGAGGGGCACAATCTGATAAACGAATGACTAGGATAGAAAATGTGAAGTTGGTCTGTGGACAATAGCAGATGAACCACTTGTGGTTTGTGGAATTGCTGTTGGTTGTGAGACCGTGACCAGCTTTGGCACTGGCACGGACCTATTTCCCTGAAAATGCACCCATATGTGTCAGCTGCTTTGGTAGGAGTGTAAAAGGATTTGTGTGGGTAATGGGGATAGTGTTTATGTAAGGGAATCACATTTTTATTCCAGGATTTTACTCCTCTATTGTCATGTAAACATAAAACCAAAGTGCTCAGGGTGTTTAGAGGTGACCCACAGAGCCGTAAATCTCATTTGCTTGGTTCATAATTTGACACCAAAGAGTGCCCAATATCCTCAGGTCAGCTGGAAAGCCCAATGAAGTGCCTGGTTGTGTGTTACCATTTTCCCACCCATTCAGGCAGTGACAGGCTTTTGCAGCCTGAATGTGTCAAATGTTCAGAAGGGATGGGGAAGGTTGTTTTGTTTTGGCAAGCCCAACCCAAATCTTGTTCAGAGTCTGGTGCTTGAGAATGTGTCTGCCTTGGATGATATTTCTGTTCTGGTTGTAGTTTCAGTTGGCTCCCAAATGTCCCACAGCTCAGTGACAGTGAGGAGAGTGATGACAACCAGGTCAGTTTTCAATGTTGTATCATCTCGACTTCTTGCACTGCTCTGAGTTCCTTGAGCTAACCTTTCCTCCCCCTCTCCTCTTTGTTTTTGTGAACACAACAGGTTCTTGAAAAGCCTCCTTCTGCACTTGCTCCTCCAAGATACAGGTTTGTTCCCAAACTACTAGCTAGACCAAATTTGGAGAAAAACAAAACTCCGATTTCTCTGAGAGGGAGGTGGGAAAGTGTCCTTTGCTTTTCCTGTAGCCACAGGCTTTGGTTCCTGGCTGCCTGAGGGTGTTGTTGAAAATTGGCTTCAGTTTGGGGTTTTCCTGATAGCTCCAGTTAGAAATGTATAATCCAGGCATGCTGCAGTTTGCTTATGAACCAGAACTGTGTTAATGTGTGTTGAGTGCTTTGGTAGGAGTGTTAAGGTATTTCTGTAGGTAATGGGGATAATGTTAAGATAAGGAAATCACATTTTTATTCCAGGATTTTACTCCTCTATTGTCACGGAATCATAAAATCAAATCACTCAGGGTGTTTAGAGGTGATGCACAGAACTGTAAATCTTGTTCTTTTGGTTCATAATTTGACATGAAAGAGTGTGAAGATTTGTGTAGTTTTCCTAACAGGCCTCAGGAATACCAGTGTTCTCCTCCTTTTTCCAGAACAATGGGGTTCATTGGTGATCATTCCTATTTGTTTTCTTGCTGTGAACTGTGCTGTGATGAGGGGTTGGTGTCTTATTTTTCTTCTATGGCCATGAGAAAAATTTCTCACAGAGAGCCTGTAGTTGGAAATGAGGTTGAAATGAAGAGAGTTTTGACCTGATTGAGTAAAACTCCTGTCCTGGTTGCCAAGCTTTTTCCCGCAGTTTTGGAAGGACACTGGAGGAATTCTCTGGGTTCATGAGTCAGGCCCCAGCCAGTTTCCAGAAGGAACAGGAAATAGGGATGAATTTGTATGTGTCAGGAGACTTCAGCAGGAAAACAGTAAACCCCTGTGACAGGAGAACTATTGGCAGCCCTTGAGCACAGAGAGTGTGAACATGCACAGCTTCTGGTGCACAGAGGGTGCTTTCTGTCCCTTGGGGAGCAGTGCAGGCTGAGAGCATGGGAGCCTCTTCCTGTGCAAGGATCAGACTCCTTCCCCCCTGCAGGCTGGGCCAGGGAGCCTTTTGTGAGCAGCATTCCCTCCCTGAGCTTGGTCTTTGCTGCCTCTAGATGGCAGCCCTTGCTCCTGACCTCCAGTGCCCAATATCCTCAGGTCAGCTGGAAAGCCCAATGAAATGCCTGGTTGTGTGTTACCATTTTACCACCCATTCAGGCAGTGACAGGCTTTTGCAGACTGAACGAGCCAAATGTTCAGGAGGGATGGGGGAGGTTGGTTTGTTTTGGCAAGCCCAACCCAAAACTTTTTTCAGTGTCTGGTGCTTGAGAATGTGTCTGCCTTGGCTGATATTTCTGTTCTGGTTGTCTTTCAGCGTGCTCCTGGACGACCTGCAGCTCAGTGACAGTGAGGAGAGCGATGACAACCAAGTCAGTTTGGGATGTTGGACACACCAGGCACACAGACGTGCCTTGGAATCATCTCACCTTGTTGCATTGTTCTGAGTTCCTTGAGCTAACCTATCCTTCCCCTCTTCTCTTTTTTTTTTTTTTGTGACCAAAACAGGTTGTTGAAAAGCCTCCTTCTGCACTTGTTTCTCCAAGAGACAGGTTTTTTAGCAAACTTCTAGCTAGGCCAGATAAGGAGAAAAACAAACCTCCTTTTTATGGGAGGGGGAGATGGGAAAGGGTTCCTGGTTTCTGTCATGTCTTGTTAGTCAGAAGCAATATTCAAGACAGGCTAAAGTGCCCTGCCCCGTGTGAGCATTAGATGAAGAAAGGTGGGGAAGCCCAGAGCTTTTCCTCTAAGAGAGCACTGACCCACATTTTTGTCTTGACCAAGTAACACAGATGGAGAAGGGAAAACTTAAGGGGAAGAATAGAAAACCCAAAAACCATCCTGAAATCTGGTAGCCTTTATTGGAAATTTTTTTCCAGTTGAAAGGACTGAGGCTTTCAGAAAAGCCCTGGCCAGTTTTGATGGGTTTTTAAAGTTGAGTTGGCCAAATGCAGCTTCAGAATGTAGCAGTGATGTCCTGCTTACATATTTGTCTTAGTGGGTTGAAGTTGAAATATTTATTATATTATGTTTTGAATATGGCAATGTATTCTTCTGGCCTTCTCCCCTCTCCTCTCATTGCCAAAACACAGGGTTTCAGTTTTATTTCTAAATACTGCCATGTCAATATAATAAGTAAATAATCTTCACCCATGCTCCTTTGTAATTTCATCTCCTGGTGGCTTTGCAGTGCCCTACAGTCCCAGCCCAGGAGTGTGGCATCATCTCCATCCAGCAGCTCGGAGACCAGTGACTCAGAGAGCTCCGTAGACTGGGAGACCGTTTACTCAGAGAGCTCCTCCGACTCGGAGATGGAGACCACCTTGAGTGGCGGTGACGTGAGCGACCCTCCAATTGCACCAGCACCTGAGGTGAGTGCAAATGAAATGTAGGAGCTGCTTAATACAGCCTCCTGCCTCAGCCTGCCTGCTGTCTGAGTGCAGGCAGGACAGGAGACCTGAAATAGTGTTGTCCTTCAGGCGTCCCCTTGACACCTTTGCTGTGTCAGAGATGCTGCTTCCCTTCTGGAGTTTGCCAATGAAATACCCTCAGTAACAGCGTGGTTAGACCTCTGGTGGTTTCTGCTGGAAGTGTTCCCCCTTGTCCTTTGGCATCGTTGTCTAGTACTTCTGGAGTGTTAATTCCATGCTTAGTCCATTTTGAAGCTGACAGATGAAACTTTTGGTGAATATGCTGAATGATCCTCCTTTGCAGTCTTTAGGCTGTGGCCCCTGACTGTTTTCTGTGCAGAGGCGTTCTGGATAATGGCTCTGTAAGCTCCAGTAAAAAGTCCATGGCTTCACTTTCTGCTTGTTTCAGCATTGTCATTGTCATCCTTGGTTACTTCTGTTTGGCCTCAATGATCAACATCTGTTTGATAATACAGTCCTCCAGTGCTGAAGCTGGAGAGGGAGGAGGAAGAAACAGTGAGGTTGCAGCCCTGGCTGTGTGCCCTGTGTGCTGCATGTACAGTTCAGGGGTGGTGACTGGGGAGCAGGGCTGGGCTGGTTTGCTTTTAGTAAACAGCCTGTGAGGGCTGCTGCACACAGGTGAAAGATTCACCCAAAGAAAGGATCTTGAGAAGTCTGCTCAGGGGTCCTTGGGGTGAAAGGTCATCCCTCCCTCTTGTTTTTGCTAAAGAAGAGCTGCAGGGAGGCTCTTGCCTTGCCATGACCCTGACAGTGAATAGGTCTAGACTAGCAGAAATTTTGCTGTTCTTTCCTTTTCCTCCCAAACCCTGGGAGCATGGTTTTACACACTGTTGTTAAACTTTTTTGGTGGCAGTAGCAAGTATCATTTCTGTGCATGCTAAGGTATGTCAGGCCAGTTTAGACTCTGGACTTCCCAGTCAGACTCTGACAAGCCAGTCAAAGTGTTTAGTCCAGTAGGTAACACCTGGGAAACCAATCATTGGTAAAGTGCTATTGAGAGAGAGCTGATTTATTTCATTCTCAACATGCACTTTGTCTTCCTTTCTAGGGCACAGACGGCTCTGCAGCTCAGAATCAGGGTAAGCAGAAATCCAAAGCAAACACCCAGTTATGTATTGACAGGTCATTTTGTGTGTGGTGTGTGAAATGTTGTGGAGAACATCAGATGTTTACATGGATTAAGAAGGGTGATTTCCCCTGCTTTGTTGAACAGGGATGAATTTAGAAATGGCCATAGAGACTATAAACATTCATTACCTAGAAATGAGGGCAGCAGTCTAGCAGAACACAAGCAGTATTTCATTAGGAAACCCCCTTAGGAAACCCCATTGGGAAAGCCCATGGAGTGATGAATAATCTCAGTGGCAAAGACGTCCTGGAAGAAAGTGACTTTCCAATCTGGTGCTCAGAGATCATAGGGTGAAAGAGGCTAGAAGTGAGGCAAATTAATCCAACCTATTCCTGTTTGATGTGCAGAGCAGTCTGGCACAGCCTCAGGAACATTGCCGAGCTCTCAGCCAAGACCATCGTAAGTAACCAGAGTCTGTTACAAGCCCAACCCAAATTGTTCAGCGTCTGGTGCTTGCGAATGTGTCTGCCTTGGCTGATATTTCTGTTCTGGTTGTCTTTCAGCGTGCTCATAGACGACCTGCAGCTCAGTGACAGTGAGGAGAGCGATGACAACCAAGTCAGTTTGGGATGTTGGACACACCAGGCACACAGACATGCCTTGGAATCATCTCACCTTGTTGCACTGTTCTGAGTTCCTTGAGCTAACCTTTCCTCCTTCTCTCCTCTATTTTTTTGTGACCAAAATAGGTTGTTGAAAAGCCTCCTTCTCCGCTTGGTGGTCCAAGGTCTTTGCAATCCAGCAGCTCAGAGTCAGGGAGCACCAGTGAGTCTGAGAGCTCCTCAGACTCTGAGACCAGTGACTCTGAGAGCTCCTCATCCCCGGAGACAAGTGACTCAGAGAGCTCCTCGGGCTCAGAGACCCACCACACTGGGGGTGTCAAAAGGCCTGGCAAGCCCCTGTTGGACAACGGGGCCAAGAGATGCCGGAAGGAGGACAGCAACCCTGATCCATTGGAGATCAGAGCCCAGTCTTCCAGGGACAAACAGAGGGTCAAAAAAAGAGCAAAATCTACTTACAGAAAAGACCTGAAGCCGGCCCTCCAAGAGCCCCTTGAGAACAGAAAGGGCTCCCAGCAGGCCAAAGTGAAACAGCCCTTTGCCCTCGGGGTGAAGAAGTTGCTCTCGCCAGTGAGAGACCCCGCAGCTCCTGAGCCTGTCCGGGTGAAAGAGGAGCACCAGAGAAGAGCAGAGACCAAGGACCTCCCTGGTGCAAGGAAGCAGGACTTGAAGAGGAGAGCCATGGACAGTCCTGATGAGCCCAGTGGGAAGAAAAAGGTGAGAGGTGGGAGGGGAGGTGGGTTTGTACAAGGACCAAGGTGGTGTTTGAAAAACTCCTGCGAAGTTTCCACTTCACAGGTTGGGAGTGGAGCCATTATGCTTCTCCCATAAAGGTGTTCTCGAATGTCTAAAACGACCGTGAATCAAAACTTTCCACAGCTGTTTCTCAATGGTCACAAATCCCCTCCTGAGCAAATGAAAAGCCCACCTAGAAGAGATGAAATGTTTATTTTCAGCAATGGAAATAAGAGGTTTAGCAGTTTCATCCCTGCCACTACAAAACAATTAATCAATCCAAGCAAATTAGATAAAAAGTCCTTTTTGGTTACTTGTCAGTGAGCCTGAAATCTATATCTGCTGTGCTGTGGGTTTACATTTGGTGAATTCCAGTATCTTAGTTTTCCTGTTCTCAGTCAGAATCAGAATCACTCAAGCTTAAGCGTATTAGTCTGTACTTGGTGTGAACTTTCAAAACCTGAGTGATTTTTTTTTCCTTTTTTTCTTTCTTCCTGTTAGAGGGGAGAGATATGAAGATTAAAGCTAGTCTTCAGTAAGCAAAGACTGCAATAAAGTGAAGTGAGTATACAGTGGTGGGATGTCAGAAAGATGCCTAAATCTAAGTCTCTCTTAAAAAGGGGGAGCTGAAGAACTGTATCTCCTGTCCTAACACTCCTGAGTTTGCTTCTAACATAGGATGCCTTCTGAAACTTAATCTGCTGGAGATTTGCCTTTCCATCCTGGAAGTAACCGCTCCAGAAAACAGCTTTGTAGCTGTATATGGGTAAGGGTAGAGCATTTTCCTTCTCCACTAAAATCATCTTGTTGCCTTTGTCTTTCTCCTATGTGACCCACAGAAACATAACCAGTGTGTGCCTTTTGAGTCCTGACTGTCTGGCATTTCAGGCATCCTCGGTGGCCAGGAATTTCTGGTTTATCCCAGTGTAGCATTTGCAGTGTTTCTGGTAGATGTGCTGAAGCTTCCCTGCCAGTTTGCACACCAGGGCACTGCCAGTATTTTGACCAGGTCTTTGCTAGAGTCAGTGCTTCCAAGAGCGTGTCTCCAAGTCGTCAGTGTTCCCAACAGGGCAGGCTCGTGCATCAGTCATGGGCTACTGCATTGTATTCCTGCTTGCCTGTGGCTGGAGTTTGAGCTGTTGGCTTGGACTGGTGCTGAGGTTTGTGTCCTGACAACAGGAGGAAACTGCTGTTCTGCAGACAAAATGCTGAGGTGCTCTGAAAGCATGGAGACTTTGGGGCCAGCGTTTAGTTGGGGAAAGGATATTCCAACTGCAGTAGTGATGGAAGATCTTTAGTTCTGGAGTTCACTCTTCCCTGTCTCTCAGTGAAAATGAGCAGCTGCTTTAGTCACGTTGTGGCTTTTGGAGTGGGAAGGATAGGAAGCGTTTTTGGGCTGGATCAGGTCAGGGATGGTGCTGTGCTCTGTGTAAAATAGTCCTCAGCTGTGCCAAGGTAGAGAAGCTGGGAGCATGTGTGCAGTGAATAGGGACCATTCCCACTGGGAAAAGTGGGTAGTGAAAGAGGAGAGAGGACTGTCCCATGTACAGCAGAATCAGGCAAGATGTGCAGCATCAACCTGCCGTGTTGGAGCAGCACTTGCTAAAGGAACTTGGCTCCTGAGCAGCACTTGAATTTTGGAGTCCTTGCTGGGCACGTGACCAGTATTTGCCAGTAGCAACTCCTAGAATTGCTGCTCCTCTTGTTATTGTGCAGTTTTGTCATTAAAACTGTTGTGTTCTCCTATGGTGCAAGCAGTGGTGCATCTGTAAAAGCTGTAGGGGCGGTGCAGTTCAGTCTGTAACCTGCCATCCCACGTGGCCTTTGCAGTGCCATTTTCCATAAAACACAAGGCTTTGTGAGCTACTGAGGATGAAGGGATGCAGTGCCATGATCTGTTGGCAGAGTGGCAAAAGAAAATAAGCACGATGTGCGGTAGGAAGGCTGTCAAAAGGCTCACACTGATGAGGCAGTTGCTGAAATTCTACAGGCTTTGCAAGTGCCCTTTGAATCAAATAACAGTATTTGCTGAGTGTCCTCTGTCAGATGTGCCTGTTGTATGAAAGCAACCAAAGGTTTTCTCTCTCCCTCTCTTTTTCCAGAGATCTTTGCCAAAGTCATCAGAGAGACCCGTGCTCTGGTATTGACCAGGAGCCTGACAGACCTGTCACACTCCACCAGGCAGGCAGTACAGTGACTGAGACTGGAAGAAAACATGCCGGAATTGTTTCTCCAGGATGTCAAATACCTTCCAGTTTTCTGTCATTTTGAAGCCTTAGGAACATAGGAACTTAGTTATTTTTTTGAATTGTTCAATAAAACACCTGCAAGGAAAAATAGAAAGAGCTTAGTTATTTTTTTTTGAATTTTTGAAAAAAGCACCTGCAAACAAAAATGTTTCAAATAAAGCTGAAGTTTTCTGGTTCCCTTAGGAAATATTTGCACTGTGTTTGTTTGGGTAGTGGTTTCCTGCCTTGAAAA
Source organism: Manacus vitellinus (assembly GCF_001715985.3). Taxonomy (NCBI): domain Eukaryota; kingdom Metazoa; phylum Chordata; class Aves; order Passeriformes; family Pipridae; genus Manacus; species Manacus vitellinus. The sequence goes on from NW_021938789.1 coordinate 58,093,923, forward strand.
TAAAGAGATGGAGAATGGCCCCTGCCTTTAAAATGACAAAGTGCAATGAATTGTCTGCACGGGCCAATGTATTGATGATCTATAAACATTTCTATTATGAGTAACCAACAGGACAATCATCACAAATATTGTTGACAAGGAGATCTGCCTCCAGAGGTTATTAGGTGACATCCCACAGTCTGCAGTAGTTGTGTGCCCAGAAAACACCAGAGGAGTGTTACTGAGGGTCTTGCTCAGTTTCAGCCTTGGAAGCCTCAAGCTGGGGTGGCAAATGCCAAGGGGTGTTTGGCAACAGCTCTGTCTGTCTCCTGTGGTGGAGGGATGTCACTCATGGGCTCCTGCTCGGCCACACATCAGGATGGGCCCAGATACTTAGAAACCTGTCAAGGGAACACAGAAGGCAAAAATTAGCTGTTTGCAAGCATTTTTCCCTTGTCACTGTAACTGTGAAGGCAGCATCCCCAGCATTTATGTGTTCAGTAAGATGACACCCGTGTCTACCCAAGGATTTCCAGTGGTGTGACAGCCGCATCTGCTGTCCTCATATGGAAAAGTGTGCCTTAGTCCTCTGGTCCTCTCACATCCCTTGCCCTATCTCCGACGGACCTGTGGGAGTGGTGAAGAGAAGGATGGTATCCCAAAACAAGTGTGTTTACAAGAAAGAATTCTCTCCTGTTTCCACATAATTTCATGATGTAGGAACAGGACTGCACATGTGCAGCAGTCTCCCCTTTGCAAACTACCTGTTCATGGGTTTGAGGCTCTTGAAAATGGACAGTAAATAAACACCAGCAAAATGTCTGCATTTGCAAAAGTAGTTTCTGTAGAAGTGGCCCCTGCCAGGTGGAAGGCTGGATCCAAGTTCATGAAGGCAAACCATTGATCTGGCTGGAAAGAACAGGGTATTTTTCCATGAAAGGCTTTCAGGTTTCATCTCTCCCCATCCCTGCCCCTTACTGCACTGTGCCATAGGGGACATCACAAGGACGCACAGAAATGCCCTGGATTTATGAAAACCACAGAAAACTGGCATGTTCTGTATGCTCCTACCACCCATCAGCTGTACCATCCCATACGCTTCCCGATCCCGAGGCCGCAGCACAGCCGGTGTGCCAGGCGGGATTTGGTTTCCCACAGGTGCCCTCAGCCCCAGGGCCGCCGCGGTGCCAGTCCCGTGGCTGTGGCCCCATCCCCTTTCCCGGCAACCCTCCCTGAAATTTCAGAACTGAGACCCTCCATTGTTTAGAAAAGTGCTACAGAAGTGCTCATGTCCCTTGGTTTCTAACAGTTCCTGCAGGAAAACATTCTCGATGCAGTGGGAAGCACATGGTTATATCTGCAGAGCGCAACTGATGTAAACCAATCTACTGACAATTCTGAAGTTCTCGTAGAAACCTGAGAAATCTTGTCATTTATTTCTCCTCCCCTGACCCAGCTGTATCTTTCCTTCCTTTTGCCTCAGAAGCACATGAACAGGGAGCCCCCCTAGTGGGGTTCCACAGGGCTCCATCTTGGGCCCAGTGCTCTTCCACACCTTCATAAATGACTTGGACGCAGGGCTGGAAGGGATACTAAGCAAGTGTGCAGACGACACAAACTGGGAGGAGCTGTCGACTCCCTGGAGGGCAGGGAGGTCCTGCAGAGAGACCTGGGCAAATGAGAGGGCTGGGCAATCACCAACCCCATACTGAGCAAGTTCGCAGTCGACACAAAAATGGGAGGAGCTGTCGACTCCCGGGAGGCAAACCATGGTGTTACTGTTGTGGGTGAAAGCTGTCCTAAAGAGGAATTTGATAGAGGGTTCCCTCTTTTCTCAGAAGCTGTTGTGCAATCAAGTGTACAAGAAGATGGTGCAGCTGACAGGTAGAGCAAGTGAGCTGCAGGAATCAGACCTCATGAAAAAATCATCTGGTAATTGTTTTTCACCAGAGAGGTGAGCAAATCATCTCCTTGATTTGTGCAGCAAATTAGGAATTCTTGGAATTGATGATTTGTACTTTGATCAGTGATGTGCTGATTTTGATTCTTTTTAGATTAGTTGTGTTTATTTGACTGAGATGATTTAATGCTTCAGTCACCATCTGATGGCATTACTTGGTGTACAGAAACCTTTTTTCACATTAAGTCTCTGAAGAATTATCTATATTTGAAGGAATTGTAAAGATCTTGTGAGTCATATCTATGAATTGGATTGCTGTGATGTTTGGTTTCATTACCCCATTAACAAATAATTTACATGTAAAATCCAGACTCTTACTACTGCCTCTGCAAGCTGAGAACAATTGTCACTGAAAGAAATCATCTCTCCAGGGAAATTAATTATTAATATTAATGTTATCCAGCCTGCAGTGGAACAAATTAATTTCAAGTGGAGGGGAAGGTTCCGGGAGGGCTTGCTGCTGCTTCAGCTTTAAACGTAAGTGTCTCTGAGGAGTAGGATAGCCATGGAATCCCTCATAAAGGAGGATGATTTTGGCAGTGCAAAGCCCCTTTTGTTCTGGCCTGGGTGCTGCCAAAAGGTCCCGGTGCTGAGAAAGAGATGACTGATGGGAGACCCATCAGATCTGTGGCAAAAGCAACTCTGGGCATGGGGATTAGTTAGAATTCCAACTGAGCTGTCTCAGACAGTAACTGCAGAGGAAGATGGTAAAGCCTGTGTGGAAAATCTCCAATTGCAGATGTGAATCCAAAGCTCTTGATTTATTATTTTTCAGTGTTCATAACCAAGGCCATTATAATGATAAATGTTTGCATGATATGTATTTAATGACACTGACTATTATAATTTTTTAATATTTCAAGGCCAGGCTGGATGGGGATTTGAGCAACCTGATCTAGGAAAAGGTGTCCCTGCCCATGGCAAGGGGGTTGGAACTTTAAGGTCCCTTCCAACCGAAAACATTCTATGGTTTTAAGGTTCCATGAATCCATTGTCTTCTGCAAGTGTCCATCAAACTGTCCCTTCAAAGAACTGAATGCCTGCAAAGACATCAAGTTTTCCCACACTGTTAATGTTCGTGATGGCAGCGTTGAAGGGATGGGAAGCTCTTGACTGGGTTCATAAGGTTCAAGTTTCCAAGCAGCTTCCATGTTCAATTAAAGCACTTATGTGCCTGTGGCTTGATGGAGAAAGGCAGAAAAGAGAGTACTCCACTACGTCCAGCTAAGGGATACAGCAATTGGTCTGGTTAAATACAGCATTGTATTTTACACTTGTAAAAATTCCAATCGGGGCCGCTTGAGTGCCTGCTTTCTTCTCCACTGTATGTTGTAGCTGTACAGTTACATCAGACAGTGGCTTTTAAAAACTGAGAAACAGTGATTTTGAAGTGTTCCTCTTCATTACCAACAACTAGCCTTGCACTTCCTTTTGGGAGAAGTGTGAAGGAGAAATGAATGACTGGCAGCAATAGAAAACTGACAGCTGCTAATAGTCTCTCCATAGGGAAAACCAGTGAACCAAATTACTCCTCCTGCCCATCATGACAATAGTTTTTGCAGTTCCTGGGATGCAGAGTGCACTCAGCTCTGTTTTTAATGTTTATAAATGTTACTTACAGTATTGATTTCGAATGATGAGTTAGGTACATGTGCATCTCCCCTGGCTTTTCATTATTAACACATTTTAAGGTAGGGTCCAAAACTGTATGTGCTCGTTTTTCAAGACAGTGTGATGAGAAATAGGATATAACAGTAAATTTGGATCTATTTTCTGGTAGATTGGTAGAAAATGGCTTAATGCTGTCAAACCTCACCCAATATTCAGCTAGGAAGTCCACCTGCATTCATGAGCTTTGCAGGGCAGTTGTAAATCTTGCAGTGTGGACAACCACATTGCCTTCCTTTCCCAGAAGTGTGAGCTCCTGCAGAGCCAGCTCATGAGCATTTCTGTCACCTCTCAGTACATCAAACTCCCTTTTCCAGTCGTAAATAATTGAATATTGAAAAAGATAAAAACCAGGCTAAATAACAAACTTTCCAAAAATGTTTATTAGGATTTTTCATATCTAGAAAGTGATTACCATCACTCTTTTTAGCAAAAGCATTTCCTGACTGACTCGGAAGGAAAACCTTGGCATCCTAGAGTCCCCTGAAAGATCAGCTTGTGTGGAGCTCCAGGGAAAGATGCAACACACATCACTTAAAATGAGCAGTATGGTCATGTGCAGTCATGGGTGATTGCACTCCCAGAGAAGCATGAATTTTACTTTGTTGTGTTCAGAAGTGAAAGCCTTGGATGCAAAGATATGCCTCTTCTATAAAAAAGATATCTTTTGAATTCAGGGGGGACATCCAGGACTAGGACACTTCCTGAATTTAAGTTACCAGTTCTACAAAATTTAGAACAGCAGCAGTTACAAGAGCAGTGTTGGCAGAGAAAGACCCTTCACCTCAAGAAAGTTAGGACCTTGTTCAACACAAAATCCATTTTCCCTCCACTGAGCTGGATCCAGGATAGCAGCAAATTACTCCTGAGAGGGACAACAAGCCCCAGACACTAAAGCTTCTGGTGGGAGGACCATCCAGGCAACTTGGAGGCAGCCCAGTGACCTAGTCCTGCAGAGAGCAAACCAGTGAAATGAAAAATATGCTTGCAAGTGCAGCAAAGCCGGGGTGGTTGATCATTAGTGACCCCAGTGAGGCTTTAATGTGTGTCCTGGAGGGGAAAGGCTGTTTGGCCACATGTGTCCTAACTGAGAGTCCCTCCTGGGTGCCATCCAAGATCCAGTCTAGCGAAGTAAAGGTCTGATTTTTTGCTCCAACTCAGGGTGTTTTGTGGCACTGTCTAAGGGCAACATCCTGGTCTGGTGTCAGGATTTAGCAATCCTGGCAGCCCTTATTCTTAGCACAGTGCAGACATGTGCAAGAAGGAAAACTCACTCACCATAACAGACTGAAAGCCTGTCTGGCTGCTGGTGGTAGCCAAGTTCACGTTGTTCCCAAACTTTCTGCAATTGCTATATTGACTTTTCTTGTAAAAGTAGGAAATTACCATTTGACTGTGCTCATGGAACAGCATAGTACCACTCTCAGTTGTGATGGACTGTCTCCTCTTGAAGTAAACCTTACAACCTGTGCTGCCATTTAAATGGCTGAGAGTCAGTATGAAGATCAACTCCATTTCTAGGTTCTGAGATGTTGTGGTTTAGGAATGGTATTCCCCAATTCAGTGTTCCCACTGAAACAGCCCAGACCACACACTACTCGCTCACCTTCCCCCCGCTCCCTCTGTGGTGGGATGGAGAGGAGAATTGGAGGCACAAAAAGGTAAAGATCACGGGTTGAGATAATAACAGTTTACTAGAAACAGCAATGAAATAAGAAAATGATCAGTAGCAACAACAATAATAAAGCCAGGGTGTACAAGATGGGCAAATGATTTACACACAGTTGCTCACCACCAGAATGCAGTGCCACCTGACCGTGTACTCCACACACCACAGAAAAATCTCCACCCTCCTTCATACCCCGTTCACATGGCATGAGGTGGTACAGAATAACCCGGGCAGTGATGCCTCGCCACAATTCAGCAGCCCAGACGGGTTTTCCTCTGCGCTGCCAGTCAGGCTTTTTCCATCAGTCCAGCCTCGCCCACAGAGCATTTGCTACCATCCACAAGTCAGTGTAGAAGTAGAGTGCTGGTCGTTTCTCTCTTTCAGCGATATCCAAAGCCATCTGTATGGCTTTCAGCTCTGCAGCCTGACTGACTTGATCCACTTTGTCCCTCATGCCCCTCGGTGGCTTCTGCGACTCACCACATAGGACTCCGTAGAGCTACTTTCCCTTTCAATGTATCCCTAAAATACAGCAGGAACCGTGAGTGAAGAGACCATGTCACCTTTCATTTTCAGGTAGTTGATTTTATGGTGAGACCTCCTCAGCACATGTCACCTTCTCCTTCTCTGATGATGATAGCCTGAAATTTTTGCCCTCCCGCCAGTTCATGATGACTTTCAAGATCTCTGGGCAGTTGAGGTTTCCTATTTGAGCACAACCCACTTACTCCATGTAGCATCAGTGGCATGATGTGTGGAAGGGAGTTTCCGTCTGATCATCCAGCCCAGCATTGGAAGTCGGGGTGCCAGGAGGAGCTCTGCTTTGGTGCCAATCACTTCTGAAGCGTCTTTGAACCCATTCCTAAACTGCCAGGATCTCCTTTTCAGTTGGGGTGTAGGAAACCTCAGATCCTTTGTATTCCTGACTCCAGAACCCCAGGGATTGTCCTTGAGTCTCTCCTGGTGCTTTTTGCTGGAGACTCCAGGGGGGACCATTCTCTCAGGCTGCAGTGTAGAGCATTTTTTACATCTTGTCCTGTCCTAACTGGCCCAAGGGCTACTGCATGAACAATCTCTTGTTTAATTTGTTCAAAAGCTTGTTGTTGTTCAGGACCCCACTTAAAATCGTTCTTGTTCTGGATCACATGACACAGAGGGCTTACAATCTGACTGTAATTTAGAATATCCTCCTCCAAAACCCCACAGCACCTAGGAAAGCCTGTATTTCCTTTTTGCTGGTTGGTGGGGACATAGCTGCTCCTTTGCTGACCACATCCATTGGAATCTGTTGATGTCTATCTTGCCATTTTATTCCTAAAAACTGAATTTCCTGTCAGGTCCCTTGACCTTACTTTGCTTTATGACAAAAGTAGCCTTCAGAAGGATGTGGATTATTTTCTCCCCTTTCTCAATAACTTCCTCTGCCATGTTCTCCCATATGATGATGTCATCAAGGTACTGCAAGTGTCCTGGAGTTTCACCCTTTTCCAGAGCAGCCTGGATCAGTCCATGGCAAATGATGGGGCTGTGTTTCCACCTGTGGGACAGTCGGTTCCAGATGTACTGCACACCTGGAACCAGGTGAAAGCAAACTGTGGCCTGCAACCTGCTGCTAAAGGAATGGAGAAGAACACATTGGCAATGTCAGTGGTGACTGCACTGGGCTGCCTTGGACTCCACTTTGTACTGAAGTTCCATCTGTCCAGCACAGTGACATCGGTGGGGGTGTGGCTTCATTCAGGCCATGATAGTCCACTGTCAGTCTCCACTCTCCATTGGACTTAAGCAACTTAAGCACTGGCCACATAGGGCTGTTAAAGGGTGAGTGAATCTTACTGACCACTCCCTGACTCTCCAGTTCATGAATCCTCGTGGATGGGGGTCACAGAGTCCTGGTTGGTGCCGTGTTGTGGACTGTGTGCTGTTATGGTACCTGTTGTTCTTCCACCCCCAGCAGTCCCAGAGCAGAAGGGTCCTCTGAGAGACCAGGCAAGGTATTGAGCTGTCTAATTTTCTCTATCTCCACAGCAGCCATCCCAAAAGCCCAAGGGTGCCCTTTTGGGTCCTTGAAATATTGTCTCCTGAGGTAATATGTGCCAAGGCTGCACAGGGCCTCTGGATCAGTCACAATGGAGTGTTCTTGCCATGCATTCACAGTCAGGCTCACTTCAGCTTCCAGTATAGCCAGCTCTTGGGATCCCTACTTCTTCTTGATCCCTCACTGAGTGAATTGATATGGTCTTGGATTTTTTTTCTTTTCTATGAGACGACTGCTACTGGCAGAAAAACTGGGGTGTTCCTCTCATTCAGTGGCTGTGGTACCTGTCGGTCTGCTTTCCTCCTCCTTTCCCTGAGAGGGCTGTCTAGGATCGATCAGTGTCTGATAAATAGTAGCCAGAGCCCAGCACATTGCATAACTTCATGCCTCTCTGGAACTGCCACTGCATTTTCCTTTCAGATATTGTGCCACTTTATCAGGGTCCTGCAGTTATTCAGAGGTGAACTTTCAAAACATTGGAGGAGAGAAATCCTCCAAAAGCTGACCCACTTTCTTCTGCATTTCATGCCACTCATGACTATGCACCCTCATAGCAGATCTTTGAATGACTTTCCTAAAAATCTCTTTCATAACTCTAAAAATCGTGTGGGTTGCACTGAGGAGACCTAGCAAACATAACAACAAAAGCCTGCTTTCCTTAGTATCCAAAGGGAATTCAAAATTCTCAAAAGCTGTTGTAAAACACCCGGAGTAGAAAAAGGGTGGGGAAAATGACCGTCCCCTGTTCTCCCCACAGACTGGGTACAATTATTAATGAATTCTTGGAGGTAGCACCTGAGGTAAGGGCAGGTGAGTAACGCTGAATACACATATCAAGTGACCCTTATTGCCTTGATTTTGTCATGTCAACTGATATCCCACAGTACATCAACCAAGCAATGCTGATCCCTCTCCCTGCTCTGAAAAAAACCATTATGAGGAGACCATAGTGCATATATGTATATGCAGGGTTTGGTACCACAACAACTTGAACAGACCAAGCAACATTTTCACCAGTGGCTCTGTATTTAATACAACAAATGCTTAGATCCAATTTGTTTCCAGCCCATTCTGGTCAGAGCTGTTGTTATCTTAACCCTTCATGCTCCTCATTGGGTGCCAAGATGGCTGTTTTGTTTAGGAATGGGATTCCCCAATTCAGTGTTCCTACTGAAACACCCCAGACCATGCACCTCTCACTCACTCCCTTCCTGCTCCCCCTGTGGCAGGATAGAGAGAAGAATTAGAGGCACAAAAAGGTAAACATCACAGGTTGTGATAAGAACAGTTTATTAGATAAAGCAATAAAATAAGATAAACAGTAACAACAACAACAACAAAAGTAATAGCAGAGTGTATAAGGCAGGGATACAGTTCACACGTGACTGCTCACGGTGTGGAACCCAGAGCCACCCAGAACACCTTGATTAATAAGCACTGTGTCTTTTCCAGCACATTGTGTCTAAGTCCTTCAGTGCCTTCCGCTAAGATAGATGGTAAACTCCTCAGCAGCTTATTTTTGATTAAAAAAACCAGAGCTACGTATTTGTGATAATCAAATATGAGATGCTGATAAAAGGTGATGGCACCTTTTATTTGCAATATCATTTATTCATCGTCTGCAGCATCAGTGCTGCGTGCTGCATGTCCTCACTCTGATGATGTGGCAATGCCCTCTTGAGGCCACTTGCAGGGAGAGGTGACACTGCCTTAGCTGGGGGGTGCTGGGGCCCCACAGCTATTTGTTTTTTCAAATAGCATTTGCTGCAGTTCCTATTTTATGTGCTTTTCAGCTACTGTCCAGCTGTCAGGTTGCTTGGAGACAAAGTTCGGGGATCCTGGGCTTACGCTGGAAATTGGTGGGAAGGCTGCAGCAGCTGCAGAGGTACTTGTTGCAGGTATAATCATAAGGACAGGATATACCGTTGCCTCCTTCCACATGTTGGTGGGCTCCCACTGGTCCTTGGCAGCCCTTCTGGCACTCAGAAATACCCTGTGAACTCAGCCTTGCTTCCAATTTTTATTTTTTTAATCCCAGGCAAGTGCCGTGTGAGCCCTCGACTTTTGTTGCTAGGTGAATAAACGAGTTTCTGCTGGGCAATAATTCAGCCTTGTTTGGGAGTGACCCTTGGCAATCTTCCTTACAGGGTTTTCCAATCCCCATCTCTGCTCTCGCAGGCTCAGCCCTGTATCCACACAGATTCAGCTTTCCTTCACTAGATGTCACTGTCTGTACAGAAAATTTTGTAAGTTGACAGAACAGACGATTAAACTAGGGGTGGGGGGCTGTGAGGGGGAAGAAATCAATTTGGAGATGATGTGTAAGGCACCGAAAATCATATTTTCTATTATGCCCAAAATAAGAAGGCTTCCCTCTAAAGTTTGCAAGAGGCATTCAGTGCTGCCTGGGGGCATGAGGTCCTCAAGAGCCCTTTCCAAGGAAGGCCCAGGGGGCTGGTGGCCATCTCGCCTTCGTCTGTCCTTGCCTCTGCAAGGTGCAGGTGTTGGATTGACGGTGCTTTTATCTTCTTTCTCTTGGGGCACAGACCGAAAACAATAGTAAATAAGAAGTCTACTGATTGACATGAAGGAAATTTTTTTTTCTAGTTTCTGGACTTTCGTAAAAAAATTAAATCTTTCTCTCTGGGTTGCATAGAGTTTTAATTAACCCTTTTAACTTAATTAATCTTACAGGATGAATAGACTACAAAGAAATTAGAGTGTGTGCAATGGGCAGTTTTTGCTGGCTATGTCAACCTCTGTGTTTGTGTTGTCTTAGCTGGAAACAAGAAATATTTCGTGTGTAGCATCATGCCATTCTTCTTTCTCCTTTTCCTCCAGGTTTTTAATCAATTCAAAGGACGCTTCAGACAGCTAGTTATGGCAATAATAAATAGTGCTTTAGGCAGTGTGGATAACAAGGCAAATCTGGCTTTTATTGCTTTTTATTTACATTCTGGTGTGAGTTGAGCATCACAGGTGTCCTTGAAATTACAGAATTTGCTTCCTTAAAGATTTTATCTTGGAAGAGATCATTGACAGCTGGGCTTTGCTACACTGGGAATATTGCTTCCTTTGGGTTTGGCAGGTAGTGGAGCATACAAACACACTGCCCTGCCAGATCTGCATGGTGGTTTTTTTTTTTTCTTTTCACCCCTAAGAGATGGCACACACAGCTTCATTCATTACACTGATTTCTGCATGGAAAAATAAGGTAAAAACCCAGGTGCCCTCACTCTGTTGTGCAGTGGGTGCGGGTGCCACAGGGTGAGATGTTCATGAGAGGGGCAAGTGGGCTACTTGGATAGGTCTTGTCCGGTCTTCCCCAGGGCATTGCATTCCGCTGTGCCTGGCTGTGGACTGTTTCTGCCACCATCAGTCCTGGGGGCAGAGCAGAGATTATTTGTGGTGTGTCACTCACTATTTTCCTGTGATTTGGCTAATTTACGTGGGAAGAGGGTAGGAAGCAGACCTCATTGAGCTCCCTTTGATCTCCTGGCATCTGAGTTCTGTAAAGTTTGGAAATAGTCAACACTTCCACCCCGATGCAAATCTACCAAGCAGTCCTACCCATTCAGTAAGGCCTTGGATGGGACTTTTGGCCTTGGATTACGTCCATGGGTATGCCTGGTGTACTTGATTTCTTTAACAGCTACACTTCCCCCATGGGGGAGTTATCACTGAATCACAGCATGGTTTGGCTTGGAAGGGACCTTAAAGATCATCTAGTTTCAATTCATTCCACCTTCCACTAGACCAGGTTGCTCAAAGCCCCGTCCAACTGGGAAAGGGGACAGATGCCCAAACCCTCAGTATAACACCAACAAGGGGGTGTGTTGGCTTTTTTTTTTTTTACTAGGACACAAGCAAAATCCTTTATCTAATGCAAACCGTGGCTTTTTTTTCTGAAGCACATATAGGGACACAAAGCACTTTACGTTGTGTTTTACTGCAATTTATCTCTGTTCTCATATCAGCTATTTAGCACAATTTTCCTATTCTGCTTTTATTAGCATGAAAGAGCTATGGGGGGCGACTTTACACAGTAGTGCAATGAGCTGTACAACCTCTGAACTTGCCTCTGCTTCCCTCCTAAATTTTGGTAAGTGCACCGCAGAGCCCCGGATACCGTCTGTGGGCTGGAATGATGTGCCCGGTGTGAAGGGGGAGCTGAAGGGTGCTGCCAGCACTGGGTTTTATGCCTCATCTTTCCATAACGGTGTTCTCTTGCACAGAGAAAAAGAGACTGAGGGTATGTGAAACAGTGTGATTGCTCAAAATCCTCCTCATCGTGGTCTGTAGGGTTCTGTTAAACTGAAAGAGAAGTGGAAAGAGCAGTTCCGTGTCGAATAAATATCAGTTAATGCTTTTATGAAAGATGTCTGGAAAGGCCTGGGGTGAAAATAATAGGTAGGGAGGAAGGCAGCAAACACAACTGAAATAGCTTTTTTGTAACACATTCAAAGGAAATGGAACAATATTCATTTTATTTGGAATTTATAATCAAAGGGGAAGTTGCCGTTTTGATCGGAGATGGAAAATTGCCTGATTATCTTCACTTTTTCTGTGCCTGCATGGGGAAGATTTTCCCCGCTGGTGAAGCGAAGGAAAATGTAAAAAAGGAGAAGATGGAGATGGGAATTAAAATACTGCTTTTGTTTCCACTTTATATTCTGCTGCCAACATTACTAAACACTACTGTTGCTTTTCAGAGCTGTTCTCCCACATGGGTGAGGCCTCCCTGGGGAAGGACAGCAAAGCAGAGGCTTCAGCTGCACATCCAGATGATTTCCTTGATTTTTCACAGTTCTTCAGTTCTATCTGGCTCCAATCTGAAAAAGCTTTTTCAGCCTCCTTATCTGTGAAATGGGGTAATTCTTATTTGTTTTGTAGAGGGTGTAGGTCCAGGATTTTTCTCTTTTTGACATATTCCAAATAAAAAGCCTCTTGGAGGTTTTTACTTACTCAGTTTGGAGAAGGAGGGATGAAAAATGTGAGCATTGGAGGAATGCAAAATGCTAGATCTGGGCAAAGATCTTTCTAGCTGGCTTCTATAGATCTAACTGTTTCTTTCATATGTTTCTTCTGTAGATCTGGCAATCCTGTCAATGAAAAGAAAAAGGAGGGAAAAACCACACAGCTTGACCATTTGTGACAAATATATTTTATTTATTGACCAACGTGGTGGCCTTCTATGATGGAGTGACTATATCAGTGGACAAGGGAAGGGTTACAGATGCCATTTATCTGGACTTCTCTAAAGCCTTTGAGACAGTCCCCCACAACCTCCCTCCTCTCTGAATTGGAGAGAGATGATTTTGATAGGTGGACTGTTAGATGGATAACAAAGTGGTTGGATGGTTTCATCCAGAGGGCCGTGGTCAATGGCTCAGAGTCCCAAAAGACATCAGTGACAAGTGGTGTCCCTCACAGGTCCGTATGGGGACCAGTGTTATTGAATATCTTCATTGATGATGTAGGTGAAGGCATCGAGGGCACCCTCAGCAGATTTGCAGATGACACCAAGCTGAGTGGTGTGGTTGACACACCTGCCATCCAGAGGGACCCGGACAAGATCAAAAAGTGGGCCCATGGGAATCTCATGACATTTAATAAGACCAAGTGCAAGGTGCTGCACCTGGGTCAGGGTAAGCCCTGGTATCAATCCAGGCTGGGGGATGAACAGATCAAGAGCAGCCCTGTTGAGAAGGGCTTGGGGGTGCTGGTGGGTGAGAGGCTGGACAGGAGCTGCAATGTGCACTTGCAGCCCAGAACACCAAGTGTATCCTGGGCTGCATCCAAAGCATCCTGGGCAGAAGGTCGAGGGAGGTGATTCTACCCCTCTGCTCCCCTCTGATGAGACTCCCCCTGCAGTGCTGCATCCAGCAATGGGGTCCCAGCACAGGAAGGACATGGACCTGTTGGAGGATGACCAAGCTGATCAGAGGGATGGAGCACCTCTCCTATGAAGGAAGGCTGAGAGAATTGGGAATGTTCAGCCTGAAAAAGAGATGACCTCTGGGGTGACCTAATTGTGGCCTTCCATTACCTGAAGGGAGCCTACAGGGAAGATGGAGAAAGACTTTTTACAAGAGCATGGAGTGACAGGACAGGGGGAAATGGCTTCAAACTGAGAGTAGGTTTAGATGTGATATTAGGCAATAATTCTTTACTGTGAAGGTGCTGAGGTGCTAGAACATGTTGCCCAGAGGAGTTGTGGATGCCCCATCCCTGGAAGTCTCTAAGACCAGGTTGAATGAATCTCTGAGCAACCTGGTATAGCGAATAGTGTTGATGCCCAGACTGTGGAGTTGAAACTAGATGATCTTTAAGGTCCCTTCCAACCCAGGCCACTCTATGATTCTATGATTTATTGCAGCTTTTCAATGTCAATATTCTCCCACCTCTGGCACCAACCTTCTGAGGCCTTTTAGAAGTCAGGAGATGTCATACAATTGCAGGGAAGAGCAGAGGAGAGAGGTGCCAAGTGACAAATAGCACTTCTGTTGTGGCTTTTCAGCCATTTCTTTGTACTTTTAAAGCCCACCCACAGGCTCCACTGGGCTTTGGTAGCCAAAATGTGAGGAAGCATTGAGCTCCCCAGTCCCTTCAAGGCATAATAAATGCCTGTGAAGTGAGAAGCTTTAATTTTTTCAGAGGAGTCTCCCCCTTGCCCACCAAGCTCCAGGCAGCAGGTGACCTGGAAGGTGACAAGATGCAATCCCCATAGCTGGATGCAATACTTCCAGTCTTCCGATCCCCTTGCAAATCGTGGAAGTGACATTTGCTCCCAGCCTACATCTGTGTGTAAGGATGGCCCAGCATGGGTGTCACCCCTTCCTTCATGTATGGAAGACTGATAAAAGCTGTTTTCATTACCTTTTCCCCCTAGTCACTGAATTTTCAGGGGCTGTCACCAGCTGTGTGAGGCTGGCAGAGCATTGCACAAATAAGCCTCAGTCCTTGCAAAGCACTTGAAGCCATGGGGGAGGAAAAAGGGTATTTCTTTTGCAGCAAAAGTACATGAACAGGGAACTGCTGAAACTGGGAGCTGCAGGAGTGGCCCCAAACACCGGGACAGAGAGCAGAGGTGATGGCAATGCTCTTGCAGTTGATATAAAATAATGTCTTCTGGGTGCAGAGTGCCTAAAACCCCTAGGGAAGGTAAAAGAAATTGTCAGTAAATAACACAGATTTGTCACAGTGTTCCTTTAACCAGCTCTTGTTCTTGCTGAGTCATAACCCCAATATTTGAGCATCGCATCTTGTCTGGGAGGCTGTTCGGGGAGCAGGGTTGTCTGGGCAGAGAGTGCTCCAGCAGCACCCTGAGATATCTATTCAGCAAGCAGAGGGTGGGAAGGAGATAAAGAGAAGCCAGATTTCTGCCAGGATTTTCCCTTGCAGTGCAACTGCTGTGATTTGAGTTTTCTGAATGCTGCAGCATGCCTGATTAGAGCTGGTCATCATGAACCACTAGCTCTTTGAAACCAGAAGGGTTTACTTTTGTCTCAGGGACATCTGGAGGACTTGGGAAACCTTTTAGGGCTTTCTCCCTTTCAGAAACAAGGACAAACTTTCTGCAACTGCCTCTCCTGCTTCGACTCCTCTCCAACACCAAGTCACTGAATTTTTAGCATGTCCTTCATGGAAATAGTTATCAGTTGAGGGTTTTTTTTGCAAATCTCCCCATCTCTTGGTGTTTCTCTATTCCCTTATCTTGTTTACAAAACTGTGTTATGTGGGACAAAACTCATTTGCTAGCGAGGAAGGGACATTGTACTCAATGGGATATTTACTGTGTACCTGAGATATAATCTATTCTCCGCAGTAATACAGGCTCCAAAATGAATGGGTATTTATTTATAATAATATAGCAGACAGTCCATAGGGAGGTGTCATCTTGTTTGTAATCAATCCTGGCGTGATGCTCTGGTTGCAGCAAAATAATGCTTTGCATTAAGTGATGAATTGGTTTAGTCTTCTTATTCTGACTGTCATTTTTCCTCGCTGAAGACGTATTGCCTCCATTATTCAACCCTTGTAGTTAAGCATCAGATATCCAGGGATGCTTAAAAGGGGGGTGTGAGATCATGCACCTTCCCATGTAGGAAGGGAAGGGAGCTGTGCTGTTGATTATAGGGAGTAATGTGTTCCAAATAGGTGACTGGATGCAGCGTGAGCCGCTCTTGCGGTGAGGTAAGCAATGATTTATCCTGGCAAAGTGTGGCATTATTGCACTAACGTTGTGTTTCTGGATTGATTTCAACTCAGAACCTCATGACAGTGGATATTTTACTGCTGGAGAAATAGACCATCCATGATACCAAACAAGCTAGATGTAGTTTAAAAGAGACATCCTTGGTATGCTCGGCAAAACAACAACAAAACCTTTATTAAAAGGTCTGAATTTGGGTGCTATGCAGATGCAATTGATATACCTGTGTGTGTGTGTATGGCTGTTACCATCAAAATGATGGGTGTTACCATCCAAGGGGAAAATCTTCCTATTGCTCAGTAGCTCATGAGTGAATTGCCAGAAAAATAATAATCTGCTTTATGGAAGATACCATATAAAATGGAGTCATATAGTAATATTTGAGGGCTGATTTGGCTTGGCTCTGGATATTTGACAAGGCAATGCTACCTGGAGAAAGAAGATTCTGGATGCCAGCAGGGCCTTGGAATGGGGAGAGAAAATGGCACTGCCTGGTGTTTTTGGCCCTGTGCCCTTCCCTCCCATGCTCGTCCAAAGCCCAGGACACCCCAGATCTCTTGTCAGGGCTTTTGCCCTGATCACTCATCCAATGGGCCTGTACCTCCATGATGTTCTTTAATGCATGGTGGGTTAGACTGCCCATCTGTGCCTTGGCATGTCCTGCACACAAATAGCTTTGAGGTCTGAGAGACTCTTAAAAGAAAGAGGAGGAGAGGACAAGTCCCTGTTTCATGTGTCCTTTGTGATACATGAGAAAAACTAGCAGATGTCCTTCTGTCTTTGTAAAATCAGAAACACTGGGGGTATGAAGTCTGCTCTTTGCTGTATTTCCCAAGAGAATTGTCTCATCTCTCAAAGGAGCAGCCAAAGTGTGCAGAGACAGCTCTTGTTCTTGTCTCTGGGATTTAGCGAAGAGGTGAGAAAAACATACAAAACACCTGATGGAGGTTGTGTATATACCACTCAGTTTTCAGTAGGAATAGCTGAAATCCTTTTTCTCTGCCCCTTTTTCCTTCTAAGAAAAATAGGGTAGGTAAAAAATACATTGAATCTCTGGGGAGAAATTGGCAGGTTTGAAAGAGGCTTGAGAACATCCTTGGCACCCTTTTATGCAGCACAAAGTAAAACAACTGGAAAATTGCTTTTCCCTCCTAGGCTGCCTTTGCAGAACTTTAAAGTCGGGAAAACCACTTAACTGTCGCAGGCTGCACTGTTTTACTGCTACCCTCCCTCCTGCCACTGCTTGTGTGATGTCTAGTCCCCTGACCCATCATGGTGGCACTCCTATACTGGTGGAGGAGGTGAGCATTGGGATGGCTGGCTTTTCCTGTTGTCCCTTCCCTGGCTGTGCAAACTGATTGCTGGGCTTGCCTGTTTCTTGGCACGCTGCAGCAACACGCCCAGCCTGTTGGTGCCTGTCTTCTTTGCCTGTGGCTGACTTAAGTGGCAGCTTCCTGAGGGTGAAGAGGGATGGAGATGGCTGGAGTGGAGGATACCCAGGCAGAGGTGTCTGCTTGCAACACCATCCTGCATTCTTGACAAGGGCAAGAGGGAAAACAGTGTCTTTTGCAAAGCACTCGAGCTTTAGACAAGTGGAAAAACATCATAAAATCGGTATATAGGGAAACTGCTGATGCTCTGGGTCCAAGAGCTCAATGTAACATCAAACAACTTGTCATGAGCGTCACCCTCCACTTCTACTGACAGCCACTTTCCAAACTCTCACTCTGGAGCATCCTCTACTTGTCTGTAACTCATTTGATCATTTCCAGAGCTTTCACTGTAATGGCCTGTTTTATAGTGCCACCTTGGATATAGGATATTAAATATTTGCCCCCAACCATCAATCTTTTGAAGAGAGAGACCTTTCAACTGTGTGGCCATATTAAGTCTTCCTTCCTCTTTTAGGAAAGGGAAAATTAAGGCTCAATGTGGATTTTTGAGGTTCATTATCTACTACAGAGCATCTACTTATTGTCTGGGAAGAGGTGTGGATCCTGGCTGACATGTGCTGCTGTCTGAGATGTCTTGGGTCTGATTTCAGCTTGATTACTTACCTGAGAGGTGGCACAGGACAAATCAATCCTTGTCTTGAATCTCCTATTTGTAGGAAACTTATATTTTAATAAATAAAAAATAAATACTTAATAAATAATAAATAAATGTTGCCTCCATTGTCTAGTACAGTGACAGTGCCATCATTTGTGAGACTTGAGGAGGTATCATTGCTAACAGTTAACAAAGTCCCAGTTCTTAAAGGGAAAATCCTCCACTGTAAGGTGAGGTGATAACACAGAGGACTTGAGAATTATTACTGTCTCTTGCTCACTGGTTGGTGCAGCAGTTCTTATTTTCCCAGGATGTACTTTGCTTTGGGGAGTCTTGGTGCGTCTGTACCACATATACACCGTGAATGAGCTCAGCTTTGGGCTCATCCTTAAAATGCTTTGTACTTTGCTCTGTAAACTGTCTTTCTCCACGCTGTTGGCATTTCATTTCTACCTCTCTCTGAGCTCTGCCTAAGTCCTAGCTGGGTGATGGGCCAGATTCTCTCTAGGTGAGATAACTGGAGTCACTTAGCTTCCTTCTGTCTCCTCTTTGCCCCCTTTTGATTTTGAAGAAGGTTTTAGCTCTAATGCCTGATTTTCCTTTGTGTCTTGGTCTATTAAAACTTCTTAATATTATCCCAATCTTGTTTCTTTTCTTTACTGGCCTTTTTGATTGGTACAGCTGCTTGCAAGCTTGATTTCCCTCTAACATGTTTTCTAACTCTGTCACTCAGCTGCCCAGCTTCCTCTACTAGTAATTTCATGGAGTCAGCCAAATCATCCTAATTCACAAATTTTAGTCAGTCATTCCTGTCTAAATCCCAGTTTGGGCAGGTTTTGACAAGGAATTAGGCACATGAAAGCCATTGCAGTTCAAAACCATGAGTGCAGTGACCTCACAGATTGTTGCAAACACCAGATCTCCAGAAGAGCTGAATGTCAGATTGAAGGTATCCCGACCTAAAAGGGAACAAGCAAAGTGAGAGACAAGCATGAAAGCAATGGAGACCAGCACCAGAGAAGCAAGGAAGTCAATGTGTTTAAAGTAGAAGCTAAACACCCAGCATTAAACCCAAATGTAAGAGAAGAATAAACAGTCTTTAGGGTTGTTGTCAACAGAACATACACAAATATATTGGTGGTAGGAGTCATTGGTTGTTACTCGTAGCTATCAACCTGGAGAACATGACTACCTGCAGGACTGGCTTTTTCTGCTGGGAAGTGAATGTTTGTCTCACGGTCTAGAGGCAGCCTTGCATGCAGGAGAAGCAGCCCCTTCTCTGGGACACTTTGTTGGGCCCTTCAAGTGATTGCTAATGGCCAAGCTGTATTTTGAACAGAGATTTATTATCACCTTCACAGTCAATTAAAATTCTAGGCACTGCTAAGGTAGAATTCAATTAAGGTTAATTGGAGCTTCTGAAAACTGAATTTCCAACCAGAAACAATGGTGGGGTTGCAAATCCTAGAGGGTTTCTATCACTTTTAAATAACTTTCAGTTCTGTTCTTGCTTGACACTGCTCTAATCTTCCCTCAAGCCCCATTCTTTCTCTATTATCAAGCAATTCAAATGCTCATTTTTTTTCTGTCATAATTTATCATTTTGACTTATTTGTTCTTTTTACGTCGTCTTCTAAAGGCGAGGGAGGAAAAAAAAACAAACCACCAAACCCTGCAGAAGCTTGGAAATGTTTTTGTATCAGTCCCAGTGGTCTGACATGAAAGATATATAGCCGCTTCTAAGAATTTGACAACAATTCAGTAACAATTATCTAGACAGGTACAATAACAACTCGTTTTTCTTTTGCTGTTGAGAGGGATGATGAAGCTTTAATGAATTGTCAATAAAGATTAAAAAAGAATAAAATAAACAAAGAGTAGAGAAAAACAGGTGCAAACGCAACGCCATTGAAATGCAACTCAGGTTTCCCACTCTACCCTAAATTTTATTTCCTTGGCATCAAGGACTATTGTGACAGTTCTTCGCACACTTGATTGAACAGGGAAAACACATGGGACTGTATCTTAGTCACAGAATGCAGAACATGTAGCTCTCCTCTCTCAGAGCACTCTCGCAGAGGGATGAATAATCCTTTCAGCAGTTCATTTTGCCAGAATTTGCAGCCCGTTGTTTACTGTGTGGGGACTAATAACAAAATGCCAAGCAGGAATTAAAAAAGCGAGAGAAGGAGCGATGTATAGAGAGAGAGAACAGCGACAGCTTGAAGGTCCAACTTCTCCCCCGCCATGTAGCGCCTGGTTGTCACTTGCTGACTGGAATATTTTTTTTTTCCTAGGAGTTTTACTTTCCGTGGTTTCAGAATTACAATAGAATTTCTCTCTGCACATGCCCTGTGTCTTGCTGTTTAAAGGAAACCAGAGCAGCCCCTGACACAAGTGTGTTTTTAGTGTTTCCCTCTTTTCCTGAGAGATAAAGGGCACACGGCAATTATTGTGTAGAAGGTAAAGGGAAAAGTTTCTTTGATAAGAAATGATGGTGCGATTACACAATTGCCAAAGGAGAGGAACACATAGGTGGATGCACTCTAATGTGTGATTACTAATGAATTCTCTGTATTCCTTGTGGAAAAGAGCCACAACTGTAAAATTAAATAGTTAATGCCTCTTGGATGAAAGAGTTTGCAGCCACTGATGTCCTTTATCAAAATACAGTGGGCTTTGAAGGAACAGGTAGAAGAGCAAGTCCAAGCTTCAAGCAAAGCAATTGGAGTGGAGAATCTCTACAGATATATTTTTTCTATGAGAATTTTTTTTTTAAATGTTTTCCAGTAACAGAAACCTTTTGCCTGGGAAAAGGATGAGTAGGATTTTACTAGGGGACACGCAGCTGCTGAAGCTGTGGTCAGTGCCATATGGCAGATGGGCAGTAGATATCAGATTCTGTGCCACACTGGGGTGTGAGTCCCCATGAATATTTGTTCAAAACCAGCTTCTGTTGCAGAACTGTTTGTGAGGGCTGATATTTCAGTGAGGTGTATATACAAGATATATATATATAGATATAGATATATGTATATATAAAAGAGAAATCCTCTTAATTCACCAGCAATTCAGTCATAACTTCTGGGCTGAAATATTGACTGTAAAATGTTGAAATGTGAATGGAAATCTGGGTTCTCTGCTGTGCTGTGTCAGGGTGCCTGCTGTCCAAAAATAGCACAAGGTCCAAAAAATGCTCTGAGATCCTTAGGAGATGCCATGTGAGAACCTTACAGAAACATCTTAATTACACACTAATGAACACCATAGGAGCAGACAGTCAAGGGAAAGACAGTATATCATACTCATGTCTATCCTAGATACAATTTGACAGCTGATTTTTGAGTACCTTTCTTCCATTAATGATTTTTATTTTGATTTTCAAAGTGTTTAATAGTTTAAATGTAGTTGTTTCTTATTTATGTTGTGTTTATATGATGGCATTGTTTTTCTCTGTTTGATTAGGTCATTCATTTCAGAGTTTGTAAATGGAAAGAAAATAGTTGTGAACACAACATCATCTTGTGTTCTTGACACCTTCTTTTTCTTTATTTGAACATTTACTTGCTCATTTAAGGCCCCTAGGTTTAGTTGTACTCCCCACAATCTTAACATATTTAAGGAGCAAGAATGGAGGTGTTTAATCACCGTGCAGCAACTGTGTGGTGTTCCTCGCTCTGCTTCTGAAGGACATTGGGGCTGTCAGTGTGTTAAAAAGGGGCTGTGAATGCCTGATGAGGCTGTGGCATTTCGCAAAGCCAGAGCTGTGCCGGCTTTCTCCAAATGTGCCATGAGATGGCAGCAAAGGCTTTTGAAAAGGGCGTTATGCGAGGATTTCTGTAACTCAAATTGTTTAATGCTTAGGGATCCTTGTAAGGGAACTTGATCATAAATCCCACACGCAAATAAGGGCTTCATAATGCATCCTGCAGAGTACATGCTGTATTGTTCCCTGAAATGTAAGGTTTCATTTTCAGTAGAGAAGGCCCTTTTCTTTCCCTTGTTCTACTTCTTTTCTTTTTTGTATCTAGCGTATTCCCACTGTTTATGATTCTTTGAAAGAAATGGACAAGCAAAGCTTTTAGTGTGCACTCACCAAGATATCCGTGTGATGGTTGCAGGGAAATGCAGGGTTGCTAGTATGAGGCATTGAATCATAGAATACTTTGGGTTGGAAGGGACCTTAAATACCATCTCATTCCAACACCCCTGCCATGGGAAGGGACACCACCTGCTAGACCAGGTCACGCAAAGACCCATTCAACCTGGCCTAAAACACTTTCAGGGATGGGGCATGCACAACTTCTCTGGGCAAACTGTTCCCCACCACCCAGTAAAGAATTTCTTATAACATCTAATCTAAACCTGCCCTCTTTCATTTTAAAGCCATCCCCCCGCTTGTCCTGTCACTAAATGCCCTTATAAAAAGTCCCTCTTCAGCTCTCTTGTAGATACTGGAAGATGTTACTAGATCTCCCTGAAGCCTTCTCTGCTCCAGGCTGAGCAACCTCAACTCTCAGCCTGTTTTCACAGGAGAGGTGCTCCAGTGCTCTGGTCATCTTCATGGCCCACATCCTTATTATGTTGGGGGTCCCAGAGCTGGACACAGTAGTCCAGGTGGGCTTTCACAAGAGCAGAGTAGAGGGGTAGAATCACCTCCCTTCACTTTCTGGTCACACTGCTTTTTATGCAGCCCAGGACACAACTGGCTTTCCAGGCTGCAAGAGCACATTCCTGGGTCGCGTTGAGCTTCTCATCCACCAGCATCCTTAAGTTCTTCTCTCCAGGGCTAATTCTCTGCCCATCCTGTCCTTGTGCTTGGGATTGCCCCAGCCCAGTGCAGGACCTTGCACTTGGCCTTGTCAAACTTCACGAAGTTTGCACTGACTCACCTCTCAAGCGTGTCCAGGTCCCTCTGGATGGCATCCCATCTGTCCAGTGTGTTGACAACACCAAACAGCTTGGTGTCATTAGCAAATTTGCTGAGGATACATGGAATCCCATGTCTCTGAAAAAGATGTAAAACAGTGCCAGTATAGGGCGCTACTCTTTGCCAAAAAATAAGGATAACCTCTGTCGAAAATGTATTTATGCTGCTCCACAGAGAAAGAGTGGCCAAATGCAGAAAAACACTTTTGCAGAGATCTGTTTATTTGTGGGAAAATAGTTAAAGGGGAAATTGAAGCTTGATTTTTGCCCTTTTTTGTCATCAGCAATAGCTATCAGGTAGGAATTTGGATATAAAAAAACTTGAGGGAAGAGAAACAGAACTTCTTTTCAGCCATGTGGTGACATTATATGCTCTCTTGATAATAATGTGATATGGAAAGAATTACTGATATTCATGAAGGTGAAGGAAAACAGACATACCTGCCACCCACCCACACTTCATCCTGTTCTTATCACAGGTATTACTTTTAGCACATTCTTCTTGGCAACAGTAATGAAAAAATAGGTGAAAAGCCATTAGCAACAACTCCTCCTTTTCATCTTGCAGGGGAATGGTGCTAAAGACAATATAATACATGATTTGCTTGAAAACAGCCTTTCTAAAAGCATTGGTTATATTTTTGGAGCTACAGTGCAGGAGGCAATTTGGGATTCTTCAAGCTAATTTCTGTGAAATCCTGTTGATGAAATTGAAGAGGGAGTATGTTGCAAAGGCAGTTGCCATTTAATTCATATTGATGGACAACTGGGATGCCAATCTAAACCTGTCTTCTTTGTTTTAAAGCCATTCCCTCCTTGTCCTCTCACTATATGCCCTTGTAAAAAGTCCCCTTGAAAAGTCTTCAAATACAAGCTCTTCAAAATTTGAATATATTCAATGGCAGGAATTTTACAAGTAATTTAATAGAAATTATGAAGTAATTATTAGAGGCTTTTTTTTTTCTTTTTTTTTTTCTGCTAGCAGTGGCTAAGCTCATTCTGGGAGTCTGAGTCCAGCAAGTTATGACTGAGGCTGCTCAGACCATGGTTTGGGACCAGCATCAGCAGATGAAATCCCTGCTTCTGTTTAGCATCTTCTGCTGTGTGGCAGAGCTGCTTTTTGCAGCTGCACAGTGAACTGGATTCAGGAAGATAGAAAACTTCTTGGTTGTTTTTTTTATTCCCTCTGGGTTTTTTCAGCTGAACATGAACTCAGCTCCACTTCATCCTAGACTTGTGGCAAATATAAATGCCACACTTGGGTGTATCATCTGGAGGGGAAGGGAAGATTTCTATTGGTTTAAATATTGCAACTTCAGAGTGTCTAAGGTCAGAGATGTCAACAAATTTCCTAGTTCCTAGGGACTCTATCTTTCAGTCTGTCCAGTGTTCTGTTCTCTCTTCTTAAATGTTTGTATGTATTTGCTTGACATCTCCATAATCCCAAGGATCCAGCTCCCTGAGCTGTGCAGAACCAAGACTTGCACCTCTGGGTACAGGCTCATAGGATGTCCTCAGGCAAAGCTAAAGCATACAGCTGTGGCACAGAGATATGCACAAGAAACAACATAATTATTTACACTGTAAATGCTCTGTTCCCTTTGTGTTATTTCCAATATTCCCAACATACTTTGCTGGCTTCCCTTGTAATACAAAAATTAACATGGCAGTTATAGCAAACTCCTTCCATGAATGGCACAGAGTTTCACTGAAGTATTTCTTTTCTTGCCTTCATCTTAGACCTAAAACCAGGCAAACAATGTTTCTGTGACACAGTAAGAGAGGTGGTATGAGAGAATTTGTCTCCAGAGACTGCAGTGCATTCTCAGCTCTATCAACCGGAGGCATTTTGTCCTCTGTGAAAACTGTTTTTCATATCCTCTCCTGTCCATTCCTTGGCTTTTATATTGTTGTAGGGCCTGATTTTGCAGACAGTGATGTGGGAAATGGATTAGCTCATGGGCAGACTCAGGTTTGAGTTTGGAGTGGAAATTATACACCTAATAAGACATGCATCTAAAGCTGTTGTATCGAGTGTCTCCCCATTCTCCCTCCCAGCTGCTTTATGTCTTCATAAACTGACAAAGTGAGGTAAGCTTTCCCACTTGTACATTTCTTACACAAACCTGTAATGACACCTGTGTTTTTTCCTCTAAAGGTTTGCATTGACTGGGATGGAAACCACCTTACAGCTGAAGCAATCTGTATTTTGACCATTTTCCCTTCATGTGCGTTCCAGTTAAAATACCATCAAAAGTACAGCTGGATAGTCTTTTGTAGAAAGAGTAATTCCTATTCTTTTCTACTTTCCAGCTGTTTCTTCGTGTTTTACCTCAGATCCACCTCTCCTCAGTCTCGGACAATGCTCTTGTCATTTATGGATGCCCTTTGTCTGTGTCAGCTGCTCAGTCTGCAGAGTTTCTCCTGCCTCGAGAAGTGTTCAGAAACGTTTGATGGTATGATATAGAGAAGGTGCTGTGATTCCTTCCTGCAGAGGGAAAGGAATGGGAACAGTGATGGGACTCTCTAGATAAGGCAATTAAAAGCCAGCTGGGATAGGAAGAGGGGGCTTACAGGGACTTAGAGTGAGATAATGAGAAAGAAGCTTGAAGCCTGAGAGTTGTTCCTTTTACACTTAATTTCTTCTCTTGATGTTCATGTCATGTCTTATTTTTGTGATAGCCACTTGTGAAAACAGAGGCAAGAATAAAATGGCCAGGAACTTCTCTGTGCTAAGACTGGACATATGAGCCCCAAGACCAGTCTTCTGTCCTTTCCTCAAGGTTTTTGCCCCCAGAGGAGAGTGGAAAAGCAGAGTAAAGGTCACTCAACTGTTTCTCCAGGCTGCGTGCCCCACTGTCATAACCATCCTGGGAACAGCAGCTCACATCAGGCTTGCAGCCTTTATTCCTACTTAATACGAAATAATGCACTGGAATATCTAGGCTTTGCCTTGGGCTGTACTGTTCTCCCATCCCAGTTTCCTTTTGTACGTGTCACCACAGCTCTACTACCCAGAAAAACCATGTGCCCAGAGAAGCTGTGGATGTCCCATCCCTGAAAGTGTTCAAGACCAGGTTGGATGGGGGGCTTTGAGCAACCTGGTCTAGTGGACTGTGTCCCTGCCTGTTGCAGGGAGATTGGAATGATGAGGTTTTTTTGGTCCCTTCCAATCCAATCAGTAATATGATTCTAAAGGCGAGGTTGGTATTTGGGAGCACTCTTACCAGCTCTCAGAAGAGTTTTGCCTCGTGCTGGTGGAACAGAGCATAGCTTGGGAGCCTGACTGGCAAGGAGGAGAATCAGTCTTTTGCCCTTTTGAAGGGAAATAGGGAACACTGACTTGCATGATCATTTTAGGTGGATGATTAAATTTGGTCTCTTAGGTCCCTAGTTGAAAACTCAATTCAGATGAGTAGTTTTCTTTTCATACACTGCTTAACAATCTTGTGTTCTACCACTGCTAATGTTCCTGATGTTGATTGTCTTTTCATTTTAGCAAAGAGCAGAAATGCCCAGACTTTTCTGTATTCCTTGGCTTTGGGCTCTCAAAACCTAAAGAGAAGACTGCTTTTTGTTTAAGGATAATATTCTACCCTGACACAGACTGACAGTCTACCGCTAAAGTCACATATCGCCGTTGCAATGGGTGAAAGGAATAGTCAAGACAGAAGGATCGTAACTTTTCCACTGACTTGTGTTGTTTTCAAATATTCTAGTTAAAAATACCCAGGTTTTGGACACATATTTTCTGGGGAAAACAAGTTAGAAAACTTGACAAAACAAAAAGGCATCAGCTTAGTACTGGAACAGCCTACATGAATAGTAGGACTGTAGGATAAAACCCTCTGTAAACATGTGTGAGGAGTAGGAAAAACAAGTATGAGAAGGGGGAAGAAGTAGAGGAGTATTCTCTTCTGTAGTATGATCCCAGTGATTTATTTAGGCTGAGGAGTCCAAATATCAATGTCAGAGCAAATACTTCTGAAATGCAGCAAAAGTGCATGTTGATGGAGGCAGCTGAATGCATTAGAGATAGTTTTGCTTTGTGATGGTTCTACATAGACATGTGGTTGATACCTAGAGGAAAATCAAAGTGCAACATTAATGGGAAGTGCTATTATGCATGTTATTTACAGTACTACACTGATTTCACAAGGATCACCAGACTGCTGCCTTAACTAATGTTAAATAAGTAGTTGGTGGAGAGTATATAGATTTGCTGCACGAGATCTTAAGTTTGTAAGAAGTCTGTTCTATCAAAGAAACATAGGAGTTCACTTATGAACTTCCATTGTTGCATGCACAACTTCTTTCCCTTGGTTAATGAATGCAGGCACTCAGAAAAATGCTTTTAGGTGACAGAATCAAAGAAGACTGCCTATAGCAAAAAGGGATCCAGAAGAGAAGCAAAAGCTGCTGAAGAAAAGAGTTTATAAAGGGCAGTTTGGAGTGCATTACCCAAAGGAGTAGAATTAGGAAGGGAGCTTCTGATTGCTAAAGATACACTGCTGGATGGTTTTAGTGAAGCTGGAATACAGCTGAGTTTGGGTTTAACAGATAAAGCAGATATAGATAGTAAGATTAGAAAATAAGAGAAAGATAAATGTGTACTCTGTAAAGGAAAGACCTCTGCCCTTAGCAAAGCTTTCTTGTTCTGAAACCAATATCGTCTCCCAAGAAGGGAAGGGCTGTGCAGTATCTTTAGGCTGGCCAAGGGTTGGGATGAGGCAATCTGCATTGCCTTGCTAGAGTCACATTTATTGCCTGTAAATAGGCACATTTGAAAAGTATATTTGTGCAGCAGGCAAAGGTGTGATCGCAGCACAGGTGGGTATAACGTAGAATTAATTCTGCTAGCCATAACTCCTCTAATGAAACTGTGCAGAGCAGGCTTTAGTATGCACTTCACTGCTGGAGGATAAGCCCTGCAGCAACACTGTACACATGCTCCAGGTGCCAGGTTCTGCCGCTGCATCTTCATTAGCATTCCTAGCCAATGATGTCCAGTACCTGTAGCAAGTAAGTTATAGAAGGAATGGGAAGCTACAAACTGTATTGCTATATCTCTAATGAAAGATGAAAACAATTTCCCTCTTCCAGCCTTGGAACTTAGATGAAAATAATCTATGTCTGAAAGAAAAATTGCACGAGTGAATAAAATGAATTGTGCATTATAGTGAACAAGACACATTATAATAATACCTTGCACTAGATTCTTCTGGTGACACCCTTTACTGGTGGTTGCATTTAGTATTTTGCCTGATGCATCACATGATATATCGCAATAATCCCATCTGCAATATGAGACTTTAGTCAGAAGGAGTGAAACCTAACGGATAACAACATACAAGAGTTACCTGAGTTTTTACCAATTTGTGTAGAATATATTGCAGCTGCAATAAGTACTCTGATCGGAGTATTTATGACTACTTGTTACAGAATGTGAGCTTACTGTAAATGTAAGTACTGTTTGTAAGATTTGTAGGCAGTCAGCCAGCCTGTTTCTGTGTAAAGCTGGAGAACAGTCATCAAGGGAAAGCTGTGATTACTGCATTCTGTTACTGCATTAGCACCTAATAGAAACGAAGAGAAACCTGGTCGTATAGACTGACAACCCACTCTTATTTCCCAGGGAAATAACCAAGGCATTGCTGTAAGAACAAGTAATGAACCACAAACAAGCAAAGCAATACAATGATATGAGTGTACAGTGGAGCTTAAAACGCAAATCTGGCTTGCTCAGTACTAGCACACAGACTGTAACCACTGTCAGTCTAATTCCAGACTACATTACCAGCCATTAGGATGATGGCTGTACATGACATTAGCCTGCTGAATTAGGAATACCTTTCCAACAGCCATGGTCTCTACCTCCCCTTTGGTGCTGTTACTGTGCTTTTTCCACATGACTGTGGAGCTGATCAGCAGCCCTGTGCCGCTGGTTGATGCTGGTGAATGACGGTGGAGGCAGCTCCTCACATCCCTTCACAAAGACACCATACAATTTACAGCATTTGGGTAGAGTTAGGAGATTTGGTGATCAAATTTTCTGGGATTCCCTGAGATATATAGGACTTTCAGCTCTGCCTTAAAGGTCCAACTGTCATAATGAAAATGATGCTTTTGATTTGGTGGATCACTTGGTTATTTGAATGTAAGCAGAGAGACTATGACAGGAGGTCCTGCTTCTCTAAGCTGAGGGCAGAAGAATGTATTTGCAGTTGCTGCAGTTGTCAGATTATGATTTCTATGTGTAATTTTCTGGCTGCCATTTTACCATTTCTTCACTAATTTTGTCAATTTTTTTATAAGAGCCAGTTGATTTACTCTACTTTTCCACTTTTTTATTTTTTTTTTTCCCAGATGTGTAAATAAACTGTAAGTTTCCTTCATTTACTTGTGGTGACCGTTTCCACCCAGCTCAGACTGTAACCAAGCCTGGTACTGAGGCTTACCAGGACAGCAAGAAAAAGTAAAGAGCTTAGAAACTGAAGATGGGGGAAACCAAAATCAATCCAGGACACTTGCTATTTTCTGATTGAACTTCTAAAAGAAACTCAACGAACAAGCCAAGAATCCACCATGACGAGTGAAATATACTCATGTGTAGCACTTCATATATGTCATTAACTACTTGAATGGAAATCTATGCTTTCCTTACAGCAAAAGAACATCTGTCTGGGGCTCAGTGAGCTGTTGCCACAGTGCATGTAAAGAGGGGCATTCTTTTTCTCTGAGATTTTCTTTAAATAAATGGGTTTGGCTTAATGTGTTAGGTAAGAAAGTAATATTTTGGGATTTGTAACCGGCTGCCAGTTGTATTTCTTTTTTTTACTGGGAGCACAACACAAGTGCTTTCCTCTCTGCCAACCAGTACGTGTTGCTGGCGGGGAATGACGGATGCTGCCATGGCTGGCTCTGAGGAAGGCTGTGCAATTCCAATCTCGAGACTGTCATGAGGAGGCACGATGAGTCCCCTGCCCTATTCTCATTACTATTTGCGACACTGGAATGAATCTGTCTCATACCACGAGGTGTTCTTGTTGTAATCCTTATTGTAGGCTTACAGAACAAGAAAGAAGAGCAAAAGGAAGATAAGGCCTGATTTCATGTGGGAACCTTTTGGAAAGCATGTCAGTGACACATTAATATAATTATTAAGGTAAAGAGACCTGGCTAAGGTGGGAGATTGCAAATGTAAATACCCTGATGAGGCTGAATGCTGAGGATCCTCTGGGGATATCAGGTATTTTTGCTTACTTGAGCAAAATCCAAAATAATGCTGTTGGTTTAACAATTAAATAGAATAAAGACTGTGATCTTGGTGTGTAGAAAAAGACCTTTTGGGTACAGGAGAGAAATACATGTCCTCTGAATATTTTCAGCATGTCTCCCTCAGCCCAGTTCAGTTGCCTGTGTGGAATCAGTGATGAGAGTTTGAATTTATACATACAAGTACTCAGAGTGAAGCTCTGAGGAACAGAAAAGGAAGGAGATGAGAAGTAAGTGCATGGAAATGGAAGGAAAATATTGGCACAGTGTCCTCTGAAGGAGCAATGCTGCATTTGCACAACTCTGATGGGAACTTCACCGTATCACTTGGATACCACGTTTAGGAAGCAGCTTTTGTCAACCTTAGGTATGGATTGAGACAGTGAAGGCAGATAAGGCCACTTAGTTAGGTGGAGGATGATCCTTTTTCTTTTCCTATTTATGCTGGCCTGCAGCAAAGTCCCTCAATACGGAATTTGATTTTGATGGTGGCGTTTTGAACCCTCTTTCTATGCTTTTTTTGCTTCAAGAAATAATAAGGTCTAGATAAAGTTGGAATAGCTGCCTGGTAATGAGATCATTATATATAAGTACTGAATTGCTCTCAGGGGGTATAATGATTCCTCAGCCCAGGTAGGCAGCACAGAATTATTTACTATGCACAGTCTGTCTTAGATCTACGTTTACAGTGCTTAAGCACATAAAGCCCTTCAGCATAAAGTTCAAGTAAGAGAATATGCATGAATGGGAATATGTTATTTACAACTTATGAGATGGAATGCACTGGGACTGGTTATTTACTTTTCCTGTGGAATTTTAAAGAATTTTGACAGAAAAGACAAAGAAGTAAGAGAGGAGATGCTAAAGGAAGAAGAACATACCAGAGCTGTCTGACAGCAGCTTCCTTTTGACAACCATCCCCTTTGCACAGCAGCCTGTGGGAATTAACAGGTGGTAATGGCATTGCCTGGGATGGAGGTGTGGTGAGAAGCCTGGTCCCTTCTGCCTCCGGGAGGCAGAAACGCTCAGAGTTGTCCTTGTGCCTGGCCATGGGCTGGGGCACAGGCTGCCCCTTGTGCCATGGGACGTGCACATGGAACCTGGGGACAACCCTGGTTTGGGGATAGACAGGGAACTGGGTTTGATTTCCTGATCTGCTACGCGTTTCTGAAGTGATTTTTGTCTCTACCTTACAAATGGTAAAGAGAGATAGAGACAGACCGATCCTGTGTGCATCCCGCTCCTCGAGTTTACACCTCTGAGATAAAACTATCAAAAGTGCTTCAGAGAGAGTGAGGGCAAGTGCATTAAAGATTATGAGGTGTTGAGATGTGAAGATGAGGGGGATGAGTAAATGCTGCTAACAGGTTCATTGCCTCTTACGTCTATACAGACAGGATAGGGTCGATAAAAGTAACAGGCAGCCCTGGGCTTGTTACCATGGTTATATGCTCTGTCTCCACTGAAATCACCTGAGTTACAGCTACTTTGTAAGTAATAGGGAGTCCTGATGCTGTTCATAATAATGAGAGAAAACACACCCTATCAAAAAAATATGTCAACTGCATGCAGAAAAGCTGCAGGAGAGGCATATTCTGTGGACATACTTGCTTTTAGTGAGCTTATGTAGGTCCGTATGCTGAAGATTACATCCAAGTGTACCTTTGAGTTTCAAAATTTCTAATTATTTTGCTGTGCCAATAGACAAATTTGAGATGTAGCGTTTGATCTCTGTCGCACAGGCTCTGTAGGATGTCCTCTGTGTATTTTCCCTGATGTCTAGGCTTATTATATTTTTACCCTGATTTGATAAAACAAGCTGTCTTTATTAGAACAGAACCATTGCTGGAGAAAATGGATAAAGTATGCATGTAAGTTGCTTTATTTTTTGCAAGCCTTGTCATAGCAGTAAAACAGATGTGTGCCTGGAATAGCAAACTAACAGAAGTACTTGGATGACTGAAGGCGGGAAGGGGAAGACATCTTGAGCTGCCAAACTCCTAGAGCCAGCCCTAGGAACTAAGATCCTGCTGTCACTGTCAATATAAAACTCTTCAGTCTGGCATTTAATGTGCCTTAAGATGAAAAGCTATATTTAAATTAATAATCCTAATTTTTTTTAATGTGTGAAGTAAGTGGATTTTAGGATTCCCATACACCTGCCTGGCGTTATGGATGGCAAATGGATTTGTTTCAGCAAACTCAAAGGATTCATAGGACTTGCTGCTCCTCGAAGAGAGCTTCTGTCAGTCCAAAGAAAGAAATACTACACACACACACACAAAAGAATTGTAGGGACCTGTTTCAGGGGATATGAAACAGGTCCAGTCACTCTGCGCTGCATGAATGGAGGGACTGAAAAACATTACGGAAACCTTTTTAATCCCAGAGAAATGAAAAAGGCCATGGCTTTTTCTTAACAGAACATGAAGGTTTTTATTTCTTCTTTATTCCTTTTTAGGGTCTCTTGGACCTCCTCAATGGGCCTGCTTCAAAGTCTGACAAATGAACTCACCCCTTCTGGCAAAGTCTGGCCTGGGCAGTGACAAATCTGCTTCTCTGCTTCAGTCTCAGCGCCTAAAGCTCTGTCAAAATAAAAACCCGCACCCATGGGATGACAATAGGTTATGAAAACTTCTTTTCTTCTGCCTAACCTGGAAAGCTTTTCAGTGTTAATTAGGCTACTGTAAGGATTAGGAGATGACATTTTGTAAATTGATTGGCACCTGGAAAAGTGGCATCCAAGATGACTGTGGCCTGTACCCGCTGTGCCAAGCCACTACACCCTAGATCTTTTTCTCAGCTGCCATCCCAATGTTGACCCATCTGGAGTAGGAGAGAACTGCCCTGGCTCTGAGGAACAAATGCATCCCATTCTGCTTGTGCACCACTGCCCAAATCTTGGTTTTGCAAAGCAAGAAACTGCATTGTGCTGTCAGCATTTTCTCCTTCTTGCAGCATTATATAAACTTCATAGGCAATTTCCTAAAAAAAATTAGGGTTGCTTACTTTGCTACTCCCTTAATAGCCCTTCCCTTTGATTCTCCTTTCTCTTTGAGAGAGGCCACAGAAAAGCTGCAGTGGTGCCTGCTTGGTTTTTGTTTGTATGTTTATTTGCCTGACATTATCCCAAAATTAATTGCAAGGGAGGTAAATGGTGTGAGGGGAGTTCACTGGGGTTAAATGGTCAAGAGATTTCGGAGTCATGTATTTAACCTGGTGAAGAAACTGAGTTCTCAACATGCAAACAACTGCTTTCCAAGTAAATTAGACACTACTACCTGACCTGTGCTCATTACAGAGTTAAAATGTAGCCTATCATCATTACAGCACTTTTGGGTCCTCTCTCCAGCCACAGTGTTTTAATGAGTCTATTTTGCTATATAATTTATTATCCTCAGGGTTTCTCAAAAGGAATCCATTTCGCTGAGAGAGGGTCATGAGACCTGAAAGAGTTTTGTGCTATTGCTCTCCTTGTTGGTCAATAACTTTTGAACTGTTGACCATCCAGTAATTGGCAAGAAAATGTCTCCCTTTAAACTGTGAGCTAAAAATAGATCAAACTCTCCAGAATCTAAAACTTGAAGGACATATAGAGGAAAAGTGCTTTTTAAATGGAGATATTTATTATTCCACACTTTAAAGCTATTAGGCCTTGCTTCTTTCCTCTTTACTTGCTTTATGGAATTGCCAGCCAGATTACAAAAGAGAGAAATAGTTAAAAAAAATGAAATATAAAAAAATTATTAATCATGGAAAGAATGATATATAAATATACTTGCAGGTACTTTCAGGGAAGTCTAGTAGGATCTTTAAGGCTGTCCTGACTGAAATAAGATTTTAAAGCTGATATGACTTACAATAGCTATAAAAATAATAGAGGAGAAATGTCACTTTTATGAATCCAAGATGGAAGAAGGCTCTTTCCATTGGCATTGCAATCCTACAGGATAGGGTGAAAGAGCAGAAAAATACTGAAACACAGAATAAAAGTATTTTTTTTTTAGGGTAGCAAGTAAAAATGTCTAGAGCCCGGGCTCTAAATTTCCCTTAAAATCCCTGCTCTTACTGAGGTGGAAGCAGATGTGTGACAGCAGTGGATAACTCGCCTCTGCAGGAACCTCCAGTCCTGAGACACTCCAGGAGTCCCTGGGTTTCTTCAGGCATCTGCTTTGATACACAGACACCTGTCTTTGTAAAGAAGGTACTTTGAAGAATTAGCATATGCCATTAATGCCCTGGCTATTAATGTTTGTAAAGTACTCTGTATACTCTGGGTTACGTTCAAAAGTTTAATCATTTAACCAAAACCAAACAGAGCCTGTGCATCTCTACAGTAATCCAAAGTACTGTGTTCTTTTTATGACCTGTTATCACAATATACAATATCACAACATTCATTATATATTAATTCCAAATTGCTCACCTTTTGTCACAAAAAGGCAAGAAATAGAGAAGCACAATATTGCCACACACCACTATGTAACCACAGCTTTATTTTAGGAATGAAGATGTGCAAGTATGTGAACAGACATTAAAGGATACTTAGCTATTCAACTGATTTAATTGGCCAAACCTCTTAAACATTGCAGCAGGAAGAACATCTCTGAACAGAGCAACAACAGTAAAGTGAGCTACGTTAGTTAAATTGAGTATCATAAACAAGGTCATGATCTACTTTAGTAAAGAAGGCATACTATATGTTTTAAAAAGATTTTTTTTCCTAGCCTCCTAGGGCTGTTGGTATGTCCCTATGTAATATTGAACCCATTGTTGCTACACTATGCCTGGCATTCCTTGATGTGGCAAGTTAAACATCATAGCTACTCTCCCATATGCATTAAGAGCAGCTGAAAGCAAGCAAGTAAGTAGTGTAAGCAGCACAAAATGAGTTATTCCAGCTTTCCAGCAGCCAGAGGAGGCCAGCTGTTCACACACCTCTTCAAAGCAGTGAGGACTTGACTCCTCAGCAGCAATTGTGCACCAACTGTATTTTTCAGCAATGAAAGGTCATTTTTCCTCTCAGGAGAAAAAACATGAGAAGTGGGGGGTTCATTCTTAAGGAAAGTGAATGGGATGGCTATAATCTTTAAACATGACTTTATGCCTTGGACCACAGACCAGCAGAAGGAGGCAGTCCCTATAGGGGATTGATTCAAATATACTAGGTGCCTTTCTTCTCCAGAGAGTAGACGTGTGAGATACATGAGAGGACTCAGGACTAAACACTCCTTTCCTTACTGGCAACAGAAGTTAGTGTGAGACAGCAATGAACTGCTATGCCTAAATGCCCTTACTACAAAGTAATAGGGGCATGCCTGACGGCAAAATTACTCCTTCATGTGGTATAAACCCATCAGACTTGGGTAGCTCAGATGCTGGAAACAGGCTATCTGCAGCAATATGGAGCCCTGAGATGGCTAATTTAGTCTGTGCTGCTGTCTTTTAGTCGAATAATTTTTGGCAAGTTAGATGGTTTCATGTGCTGATTCAGCCTCCCAGCAGGGCTTTCAAATTGTATTAGGTTGTAGGCAGGTACACTTGTAGTTCACTTGTGTGTTGGTAAGGTGTTCTCCAAACATACAGGAGCAATGGAGCTTGTTCACACAGTTGTGTGTAAAACAGTGTGGCCAAACTGAATTAATTCTGCCTTCATCAGGTGGCATTAGCTGTGTCACCAGCTCTATCTTTTCTGCAAGTGATGGAGGTATGAAAACTTTGGCACATAAATTTGGCACATGTGACTTGAAAGCAGTTGAAGTCTTTGAAATACCTGACCCTGAATTTTGTCATTAATCTCTTGTTTTGAAAGATCAGCCCTTTTGTATCTTCAGTGACTCTTAATGAAGGCTCATTTTGAGATTTCTGTGTGTTCTAAAACAAAACACTATTTTTTGTTCTTTTAAATAGTTTTTAGTCTTTGTTTGATTCTTAATTTCCTAAAATCCAGTGCCAACAAAGAACAACTTGCATGAATCAAAGGAATGTGCTAAATTAGACTCCAGAGATATGGAGTACAGCACATCAAACCCCATGCAAGAGGTTTCCCACAGTTTGCAATCCAGCAGCTGCTCTGGGCAGAGCTCATTTTCAATAACAAACATGCAGACAGCAGTGTGAAAAGTGAACCCAAACCCAATGACTCAGTAAGTAAAATCCCATTCATCGGTTTACAATCAGAATGAAAAGCAGACAACCTTTTTGCATCATTCAATACCCTGCTGGAGGGCAGTGGATGCTTACAGTGATGAACCTTGTTAAAAATGGAGAGATAACAGAATAATGACTTTTAAGTTTCCAGTGATGACCTATACTTCTAAGTCAGATGCAAGCTGTTAATATAGCAGACATAACCGTAAGTTTTTCTCTATAACACTGCAGTAAATGTAAAACACATAGTTAATGGAAAGTAGCAGTTAATAGGATGATAGTGTCAGTAGAAGACCAAAGCAGAAGGCACAAGTGCAGTCTCTGCACTGATGTCATGGGCTGAATGGAAGCTTCAGAAAAGATTTATCAAGGAGATCATCCCCTTGAGTCATGAGGTTCATGAGGTTCATGGCTTTACCTTGCTTTACAAACTCCTTCCTGAAGGATAGTCTGGGCATGACTGGATGCAATACTAGTCCCAGACTTGGTCACTGGTTTGTGTCTAACAGATTATTTAGGTGTAGTTATGCAACCAGTTATATGGTTTAGTCTTGCAGGATTAAGGAGAACAATCCAAATATATTTATATAGGATGATATAAATGATAAATTTAATGCCCCATCCTCACTGGTACCGCATTCTGTCAGAAAACAGTGTTCTTCACATCCTCAAAATATTTAACTTTCAGACTGATTTATCAGGCCACTCTCAGCTGTCTTCAACACGAAAAGCAGCTGATGCCCCCTTCTCCACCCACCACTGATAACTTTTGCCAATAGAGAGATGTTCTAGCTGTTTTCCTCCCACTTAGGTGCTACACACACCTAGGACGAGTTTTTCTGTGATGCATGGTTATTTATGTAGAAAAGAGCATCATGAAAACCGTGTCTCTATGTGAGTGAATGCAGCTGCATTGGGTCCCATGCTTATCTTTTCACCTGTAGCAGGTGGTGTGTGTGGACCCTGCTTCGCGGACCCTGGCTTCTTCTTAACTGGTGTGTGCACTCGACCAATGAGCTTTGGTTAACACAAGCAGAATTGATAAAGTGCATCAGGCTGTTTCTAGGATGTCTGAGTTTGAATTGTCCTAATTCTCTAGTGACAACGTGAATGAGGGATGATACTCGGAGGAGCCCGTTCTTCACGTGCAGCCACAGCGATCTTCAGAGCAGTCAGGCTGTGAAGACCCACAAGGCACGATGAGCTGTGCTCCTAGCATGGCCCCAGGCACGAGGTGGACTGTCATGGGACGAGGGGCAGAGCTGGAGATGCCCTGCTCCTTCTGTTGCTTTGTAGATCTCAGGATCTTCTGTTAAGCTGTCACAGAAAACCAGGAGGGTGTAACCTCTGGGATGCAGCAGCAATCTGGGAGCAATCCAAAAATATACAGTGTCTCACATTCGACATCAATTCTATTTGGCCTTACATATTGGCTGAAATAATACAGAGATTTAATAAATGTTGCTTTCAAGTTTCACATCCCTTTACTATTTGAAACCTGCCATGCTTGGACAGCAGCATTTCAAAGTTCTGTTTCAAATGTTGTGACAAAAGCAGAGCAAGCTGGCTGACAGGCAGGTTGAAAGACCATAGAGGAAAAAAAAAAGCGGTGAGGCAAGAAGTGCAACAGGCTGCAGAGTTGTCACCTGCAGTGCTTCTAGATCTGTATAGGTATTTTCCAGTCTTTTAGTATTGGCCAAGCCAGCATAAAAGAGCAATAATGAATTCTGCCTGAAGCTACTGGAAGAGCTTGTGCTGAGAGAGTTGCTGAGCAGATGATGTCAGGAGTACCAAGCAGATGTTGGCATATCAGACCAAATCCTGTTTCTTGCTTCAGTGGTTGCAGTCTGGAGGGTCACCTCCACCTGAGCTAAGGGAATACCCACCATTACCCAGCTGGTAGCACCTGAACATATTTTTCCAAGCTCACTCTTATGATGCAAACAAGTTTTATGTCTCTCACTTTAGAATTACATACTGAAGCAGAGAGATGCTGGAAGTCCTGGTCTTATGAAAAAGGTTGCAGTTTTAGTTTTCTTCTAATCCTCAGTCCATTGTAAGAAAGGATAATATATAATCTATAATTTTGTGGGTTTATTTACTCCAAGTTTCTTTTTATTTTGTTCTGCTGTTAATACTTTATTTGGAATTAAACTTCAAATTAACACCACAGTATCTGAGGGAATGCTGTGTCCTCCGTGCTGTCTCAGCAGCTGGTGACAGCATTGCCCCCTGTCCTGTGTCATTACTTTTGAGGCAGATTAAAATGGAAGTGCTGTGGGATGTTGGATGTTGAAAATCGAAATTAAAGTACTTAAATAATCCCAAGGTGTTCAATGGCTTGTACAGGACAGGCAGAAAGATAAGGAGATAGAGTTCTTATAATTTTTACTTCTGGTAATTTATAAATATTTTCTACCTTAAGGAATGATAGAGGATGCTTTTGGTAATGCAACTAACTGGTAATAAGTCAGGATGGCAAGGTAAAAGAGTTTGGGCAGTGTTTTTCCTCCCACCCCCTTTTAAAGTTATAAAAAAAAATTGGTCGTGTTTTTTTCTGTCCAGTTTTTTTTGTTTGTTTGTTTGTTTTCTCCCAATATACTTCAAAGTTGCTGCAGCTGCACATCTGCTCATGGCTGAAATATGAGTTTCTATTTTCTGGTCTTTTCCATTGTTAAGTTTTCCTTCCTAAAGATGGAGAGTTTATTTCCTTCACTGCAGTCCTTTGAGACTGGGTCTGTTCTCAAAGAGTTTTCATTAGCTATTCCTTCCAGTAGCTATTCCTTCTACTGTATCTTTAAAAACAGTCTGATTCTAGGATTCATTTTAGCAGGACTAGCACCTGTTTCATGATTTTATACACTTCTTTTTTTTTTTTTTACCTCTCTTAATCATTAGTTCTTTATCTTATGAAAGTCATTTTTATCTTTTAATTTGCATTGTGGTCATTTCCTCTTTGTGTGTGTGTACACATGCACGTACTGCAAATAGCTTTTCATGCTCTTTACTTTCTTTCCAGCTTGACTATATGGGTGCTGGACATTTCTTGGGAGATGCTGTGCACTGTCAGATCCCAGCTGATGCCGCTGAACCCCATCAGTGACAGTCAGAGCTGTGGGGCACAGAACTTCCCTGGAGACATAGTGCGCCTCGAGTAAGAACTGCTCAGGTTTTAGTACTTTACCAGATCATGTTTCCTTCTTTCCAGAGCTTCCACCCCCTCATTTTGTCATTTAGTGATGTCTGCTTCATTCTGCTTCAGTATTTTCCCTAGCTGGATTTTGTGAGAATAAAAGTAGAAGCAAGGAGCAACAGAAGAAAAGTGTTTCTCAACAGGGACCTGCCCATCTGCTTTTTCAGTGCCGTCTGCCTTCAAATACCTGATTATCTTCCTTCATTAGTCAACACATGGCAAAATTCCCTCACCTCTACCTAGTTCTTACTCTGGGCTTAATCAGAATTCAAGTGAATGTCATTCCAAAAAATCTGTATGCCAGATAACCGTGACAGGGACAGACAGGAATGTTTTGTGCTGCCTTTGGTACTGACTTCTTTGATATTATCCAGCTGCTTCCCTTAGGATTGGTTATCTAATATGAATGGTGAAACTCAACTGAAAAAAGCAAACAGCTTCATTCACAAATGCAGACAGCATAAAATTAGACAGGAACAGAAATTACCTGCTATAGCCTGGCACCCCTGATCGCTGTATCAATTACAGGTCAGCTGACTGTGTGACAGCAGCTGATGTACCCTAAGGAAAATGGGTTGTCTGTGCAATTTTCCATCTTGGTGGCTGGGATGGGGAGCAGCAAACATGGGAGTCTCTGGAGAAAATCCAGGGCAGGCTGTCCTGCTTGTGAGTCTGAGTTCTGCTATTCAGGCACTGAATTTGGAAACCTTTGGGCTACCTGTCCTGTATCTTAGAGGACTTACCCATGAAAAAAGGGAGAATAATCTCTCTGATATGTGAAGTGCTTTGAAGTCTTTTCTGAGCGAGAGTCAGAGCCTTTAGTGCCTTTTCTTGTAATGAGGCTCTGATACTTAAACATGCAGCAGTGAGTCAGAAGAATCAATTTGTTGCTTCTGTGAGGGCGATAATTCATTCTTCCTTATCGAAAAGATCAAGGATGCAGAGGCGACTCTCTGCTTCCAAGTAAACACTCCTTTTATGTTCCTTTAGCACAAATACCTGACAGTAAGCAGGGATGCATAAAAGGAAGTCGTGCTCCAGGCTTTTACCTGAAGAAGGTGTTTTGGGATGGATTAATGGGAAATCACAATACATTATTTATCAGATGATAACTGTGATAATTGTTCTTATTTATCATGCGTCTACCTATGCTCATTCTCCTTTCATTCCTTCAGTCAAGATGCCTCTGGGGATTCACCAGACAAAAAAACAGTCCAAAGGTCATTCCAACAATTTTTACTAGTAATGACATGCTTATTAGCTTCTAATTGAAAAGTGTAATTTACAGACACTTTAAGTAATGCAACTGACCCCTGTCCTCACTGCATAATGTGGAGAGTCCTTGTCTGTCTCATAGCCAGCCACAGAGAACAGCACCCCCTTTCTCCAATCACATCTCCAGAATGAATTAGGAAGAAAGCTCTGTTATCATTACACTTTCCCCATAGCAAGAGTATGCTGTTGATGCATAGATACAATACTATGGAAGCAATGCAAGAGTGATTTGGGCTCAATTCTGCGGCTGCCTCATAGCGCAGCACTTTGCCTATCAGTCAAAAATCTGTCTCCTCATGTTGAGATGCTGTGAAGGTTGTGCTTCCCCTTTTTGTTACCTCTGTATTTATGTTTCTTGTAAGGCATTGCAAAAAATAGAAGCCACCTGCCAAATAACTCTTAGTTGTAGGATTAGAAGAAAAAAAGTGGGATCTATGTAAAATGTCTTCAAAAAAGTAAATATAAAGGTCTGGGACATAACCATGCAAGAAGCCCAAGGCCTCCAGGCAGAGCTCCATAAATTAATGCTGCATTGCCTTGGATGGCTGGATGTTAATACCTCCCACAGATGAAGGCTGTCTGCCTGCTGGGAGATACACCAGAAGCTTTTTTTCTGTGCCTCATCCTCTGCAACAAATGAAATAGCAGACTGAAGGACCACATCCAGTGACCTAAATTTGCTTGTGTCTCGTCAGTCCATTGCCTGTCTCAACCTGGGTGACCCATGAGTCCCTTACAGTGGAGGCATTTTGAAGTTATTTGAATC
Organism: Manacus vitellinus; assembly: GCF_001715985.3. NCBI lineage: Eukaryota > Metazoa > Chordata > Aves > Passeriformes > Pipridae > Manacus > Manacus vitellinus. The sequence goes on from NW_021938789.1 coordinate 58,135,089, forward strand.
AGAAAGCATGGAATTGTATCTGCTTGCTGCTGGGTTCACTGTCAGATGCTGGTGATGTGAAACCAGAGCATGACTTGTAACTGTGCTTCAGATCTTGTAAGCTTCCTTCACTAGTCTGCTTGTGTTTTCCTTGGTAGGTATTACTTCAGTGCTATTGTCTGGTGTAATCAAAATTTTTCAGTAACTGAAAAGCTGCAATTTTTAAAAAGGAATGTAACTCGGTGGAGGATCATGTAGAAAATGGAAAATGCACATAATAATTTGTTAAGGTATAAACATTGTCTGGCATTGTCTGCTGAGCAGCTGCATGTAATAGTAGTTGGATATCTTGAGGTTTCACAAAAAATGGATTATTACTGGATAATACGTTATATCATTGAATTGACTCGAGTTCAAGGGAATGCCCTTCTATTTTGTGTCTCTTGAAAAGCTAATGACATTTCTCTGTGAAATAACTGTGTGAGCTGAGCAGGAGTGATGTATTGATGCAAGCTGGAAATATAAGGAGCCCTCTCAAGTGTTGATGTGTTGCTAATGTATTTATTACCCTGCCTCACGTATGGTAGCTAGTCTCTTCTGTCACAGAGGGAACACAAATTCTACATTCTAGGAATTTCTAAGTAGTTTTTTTTGTTGTTTACCTGCTCTTCTGGGTATTCAGAGTGTTCTTTTAAGCTTCTCTTACTCTAATCTCCAAACTCTGCTTGAAGTCCTCAGAGGCCCTCACCAAAAGGTTGTTAAGATTTTAAGCCAACCTGTGTCATCCCAGTGCTAATCAATCTTCCCTCCTCCCAGTGAGTTAGGTAGAGACACATTTTGCTGTAAATGAGTGCTGTTTGATAACTGTAAATTGAAAAAAAAAGAAGGCTCTCTAATGCAAAATTTTTGTTTTACATCTGTGGTTAAACTGTCCTTTGGTGTCTTTTTGCATAATACTGTGGTGGTTTTTTTTCAGGCTCTTCTCCTGGGTAGGATTGTTGGAAGACACGGATTCTTAGATAGGAGTGGTGGTTGCTTTGCACCCATTGAACGGAGAGGGTTGTCCCTTCCCCAGTGTCATTTGCATGTTTTTTTCCCCCATTCCCATTTAATTTACTGAGACAGCAGGTGATGGGGGCTGGCTCTTCTCCTTGTGCTGGGAGTCAGTGCTGCTGAGGTGTCCAGGAGCAGCAGCAACTTGTACCTGACTTTTCTCAGCCTGCCTGAGACAGGGCAAGCAGCCTCACAGAATTTGTGTGGGAAGAGAAAGTGCAGTCAGACGAATCATAGAATAAAATAATTGTTTGGGTTAGAAGGGACCTTAAAGACCATCTAGTTCCAACCTCTCTGCCATGGGCAGGGCTACTTTACACTAGACCAGGTTGCTCAGAGCTCCAACCAACCTGGCCTTGAACCCTTCCAAGGAAGGGACAGCCACAACCTCTCTGGGAAAACCTGTTTTGGTTCCTCACTGTCCTCACAGTTCCGAATTTCTTCCTTGTCCTCTGGTATCTTCCTAATATCTAAACTGGTCTGGAGCCATTCCCCCTTGTCCTATCACTACATGCTGAATGAATGAAGACTTTTCTGGGAGGGACATATTCATCCAGTTACCACATGGCCTCTACTTTCTACCATAAATACCTTTTGATACACTTCAAAAGGACCCTCATCAGAGAAACCTGCATTTGCATTCAAAGTCTTTGTATCAGAGAGCAAGTCTACTGCACAAGTAGGGTAAATCCTGTTGATTCAGCTACTGCATCGCGTGGCTCTGTGCTGTACCATGGGCTGGCAATGCTTTTTGCAAAACCTAGTTCTCATAACAGCAAGAGGCCAATTCCTTTGAAGCTGGTGTAAAAGGGTTAGACTTGCTTCTACTGACTTGTGCTACTGAATTCGGCAGTCCCAGAATTACATTTATGATTGGGACTTGCTTTAAAATGGTGTTACATCATGTTTGACTTTACTGTAGGTATATGAGAAGAATTGCTAAGAACAGGAACTGTCTTATATGCATTTTATTAGTGCAGTAAGCCAGAAGAAAATGTAAATTTACTGTATAATAAGAATTGCAGCGAGAGAGAACCTCCTGAGAAATTATCTTCTGCTGTATAGTCTTGGTAAATTGGGACTATATTTGATGATTAGACATAGTTTGGTGGAGACACTGACGGAAAACAAGAGGAAGAATGTGTCCTAATTTGCCATTAGATATTGCCAAATAAAGCAAAGTTGAAACAAACTTCCTATCAGCACTATTCTGCCAGTTGGGATGAGGAAGGTTTTCTTTCTTTTAAACATTGTGTGCATTCAGGCCAAATAATGAAGATGAGAGGTGGTCTCCAGTTATAAATGGGAAAAATGATCTCATGCTGACTTGTATGCAAGTGGATTTATGCTTTTTTTGCTGGTGCAATCTACCAACATAACTATCAAAGTAGTGAAAGCTAAATCTAGCTAAAGTTCCTGTCACTTCAGCCATCCTCAAGGAAGACGACGAACACTTCAGCTGCCTTCAGCTTTGTCATAAGGAGCGATCACTGTATGTGCATTTTTGTTGCATGTTTGGCTGAAAAACCACTGATTTCTCAGTGGGATCTGTAGAACTATGCAGTGTATAACCTGTTTGTAGAAACAGGTTTCCATGCTTGTCACAGTGACATGACATTAATGTATGCTCTCTTTTGCAGTGTATTTATGCCAAAAATCATCTTAAAACTAAATTGATTCTTTTTGGATGTGCTCAGTACTAACTAGTAGTACAACAAAGGAACAAATTACTTTTAAGTGTCAGATAGCTTTAAGTTTTCTATGGTGGTGTAAAGTTTTTCTAGTTTTGGCAATGCTTGATATGAGATGCTTGCTTTGCTATCTCAGGAAGTTGGTGCATGTAGCAGAAGAGCATCAAAATTGCTGAAAGTTGGTGACACCACAGGTTACGGTGTCTTTCAACACGAATCTCCAACAATTACTAACATGACGGGAAAAGGACCAGTGAAAAGTGTACCTTCCTCTTGTGACCACAACAATGATGAGAAATAGTGAGAAAATACAAGAAACACTAAATATTTGCTTCTGCACAAAATGCACGTCAGAACATATAAGGGAATCATGGGGATGTATGTGTTGAATAACCAAATTTAGACATGTCTGGCTTACAGTATTGAAGTTCCATTATTGCTTTCATAGCTCATGATGTTATTTCTCTGCTTTTCTCTACTTTTAGAAGTTATAAAAAGTGGTAACTGTTTGGCCCATGCCCTGCAAGCCAAAACTGCCTGTGTTAGGGGAAATTTTCTTGTTTCCTGCAAAGTTAAACTGGACTTACTAAAGAAAACAATGAGGTCATACATATTGTGTGTCCTTTCTGCCAAACTGTTTTCATTGGTCTCTGGATATATGTTGGCTGTAAGGGAAATCAATGGCACAGAGAGGCCAGTCAGCCACCATCACTGGCAGGCATTTCTAGTCAGAACTCAATTCTACATCTTCCAGAGTGAAAAAAGTTTCTACTATACCCAAAATAGGATGAAGCCTGGGAATAAAACCTGCCTGTATTGAGATCATGGAAGGAATATAAGGGCAGATATCATGCCTCGCTGGTATTGGGCTGAGTCTTGGCCCTGTAAGTATCAGCACTGCATTGACAGCACAGGCTTTTGCTGTGAAATATATTTGTCTACATGCTTCCATATAAGCTAAGTCTCTTCTGTGATGTGGTCTTTTCTCCTACCTAGTCCTTGCATACATAAACTGCCTTTGGCTTTGACACCACCAGCAGCACAAGTTAATCATATTCCAAAAAGTTTTCCCTTCCCTGTGATGTTTCACTTCAGAGCAAGATTTGGAGACTCATATGGCAATGTGCACAGTTTCAGGGAAAGAACAGGGAAAATCAGGACAGACTGGCAAGTGACCCAGCTAACCTCTCTCCCTCTACACAGCACTGACTTTTTCTTCAATAAAGTCTTCTTCAAAGCAATCTCAATTTTTCATCACAGAGATTTCCAGTGCACTCCCTGTGGGTTTTATATAAATCTCACTGTTCTTTTTCATTTTTTTTTTCCTTTCACACCCTCCACACCCGAGTACTTGTGTTGCCATTTCTTTAAATCTTTTATCCTCAGGTTGGTACCAATGGCAATATGGATCACCTATCACCACCTCCAAATACTGCACAGAGTCTTCACCTGTTCTCACCCTGCAGTGATTCCAGCCACAATAGTGATGAAAGAAATTTGAAAGGAACAGCAAGGCAGTCCTGAATCAGGCTCAGTGCATTCCCCTTTTTTTTACAGCTTATTGCTTTCTGGATGTTTCTTTTGACCAGTCATCAATCATTGTGGAAGTAACTCTGAAGTGATTCCTGAAATATCTATTCCTCTGCTAAAAGTTAACAATAGTGCATATATTATAGGAAAAGAAAGGCACCTGAGTCTAGTTTTCTTTTCTCTCGCTTTTTTTTTAAGTAAAACCTTTTCCTCAGCAGGACCCCACTAGTTAAACCTCTGTGTGTGTAATGAGATGTATGCAGTCTGTGAGAGAAGACTTCCATGGAATGGCAGAGGAGAGAAAAGAAGGACACATCTCCCAAAACAAAAAATAATACCACCTTGAAGTTTCCTTTCAATCTCCAAATCTTACTTTGGTGAGCAGTTTTTTAAAGAACACTAAACTTTGAAAGCCCAACGAGCTCACAAAGGTAGATCATTGCCTGGCTAATGAAACAGCCTCTCAAGCCTCATATATAACCTTCAAAAAGTAAAAGAAGTGTAAGGAGCTCTGTGTAGCCCAGCTTGTGCTTTTCAGGGGCTCAGCTCATGGTGTGGAAGGGTGTTGGTGCCTCTGTGTTACCGTCCACCCTTACATAGAGGGATGGTGCTGTAGGACACTGTAGTAATTTGAGTTACCTTATATTTCTGTCAGGAGGTGCTGCAAGCCTAGGTTTTCATTTAAACACTTCACCCTCTGTTGGAGCTGCATTCAGCTCTTATGGGGTGGGAGTTAAAAGTGAGTAAAAATAACTTTTTTTTTTTTAACCTTGTTTCTGCTCATGTAAGGCTCTTCCTAGAGCTTTGATTTTTCTCATTTCCTTATCTAGGGTTATTTCCATTTTAAGGGCTTTTACCTTTGGATGTGAATAACCATTGTCATTTAGTGGCAAGCTGTGGATCTTTCTCCCTTCTTTGATTAACCTGGTCCATTGATCAGAATAATTTTTGGGAAACTCTGCAAGCTTTTGGGACAGATTGGAGTTTAAGATGTTAGCATGAGTTGATTAACTTGAATAAAAGAGTCCTAGCAGGATTGATGAAATCTTTGGCTGCAGCACATTCATTGTACATCATGACAGTTCGTACATCATGACATTTATTCTTGTCCATCAACTCCATGCTTTATAGACAACTTGCAAATGAAGAAGTTTACTTGTCACTACCAGAAAGAAAGGTGATGGAAATAAGTCTGAATGAGTCAGACTTCAGTAGACATTTTCAGCAGAAGCCATGAAGTTCAACAACCAGCTCTGAGCTATGAAGTTAGAAAATCTGTTGGGGTTTTTTTTTGAATGCTGAAGGAACAGCCATCCCTTCTTAGCTTCTGGATTTACACCAGAAATTAGTTTGACTCTAGGGGGTTCACTTAGCCCTGAGTTTAGAAGAGGTCGCTCTCAGTGGATTGCCAGAGCACAGAAACGTCCCAAAGAGCCAGAACCAACTTATCTGTTAAGAAGTTGCAAAGTTTTGTATTTCTTAGAAATCTCAGGCTACACAATTTTGTTGTTGGGAAGTGTTTATATGGGTTCCTCCAATGTGCTTGTCAGAGTGGTCCTTCAGACCACATAGGTTGTGCTGTGGTGTTGTGTGTGAAATACTGCCTTACTCTGTGTCATGGTTTGAGATAGCCCCAAAATCCAATTTCCTAGCTCCATTCCCCCCTCCCACATCTCAACCTAATGTGAGATGGGTTTTTCCAGACAAAACACACCAGACTCAAAGTGGGGGAAAGGGAATATATTACAATGACTGTACAAATAAATACCATATCACATTATACACATGATCACAAACTATCTCTACCATGACATATGTATTTACAGTGGATCAGATCTCTTCTCCCCTCCAAATAAAAGTCCAGGAGGGAAAGAAGGACAGATCCCTTCCAGTCTCTGAACAGCAGCATCTTCTGAGGCAGCAGTCTGTCTTCTTCACATTGATGCAGCAGCTTTGGCTGGCTTTCTGCCAGCATCCACGAGGGAGGTATTCAAGCCTCTCTCGGCCCCATCGCCTCCAACCGAGGGGTCTTCTGTGGGCTTCGTAACCCCAGACAAGGTCGTATCACCACGTCATATCACGAAGACACAGGGGGGTCTTCGTGACGGTCTGGTATCTCCAGGAGACTCAGCTCCTTGCAGGGCCTCTGTGCCCTGTCTCTCAGGCTGCCACCGTGGCAGCAGTGCAAGGGGGGGAGCCAAGGTCAACTCCCCCCGCATTCCTCTGGCCGTCCCGGTCCAGCTCCGGGACGCTCTGAGCTTCTCAGCTCCTCTCTCTCTCCGGTGCTGCATGTCTAAAACTCTTCTCCTTAATAGGAGTCCATCTCCCTCTTCTCCAAGAGGGTCTCAAAGGAGTTTTGGGGGGCTGGTACAGTCTTACCCCCAGAACTCTGTCTCTCAGCTGCTGGCTCTCTTTTTTCCCGGCTCTCCTTCCAGGAGTCCTTTCTCTGGTGCTGCATGTTGCTTCTGCTGCTCCTTCAGTTCAGGTGTTATCTATCCTGGCTCTCTGCCACCGTTTCTCTGGTCAGTGCCGGCTGCTGCTCTGCGCCCATGGAGAAAACATCTCCCGGCATAACTACAGGCACCTAGCCCAGCTTTATGCTGTTCCAGGTCCCCGCAGGCCCCCACCCTGGGGCTGGGAGGCCCCAGAGGGCCCAAGGGGCTCAGAGCCCCTTCCTCGTGGCTCACAACATGGCCACCTCTCCTACAACAACCCAACTACAACTCTTCTCTTCCGGTGAGCTTGTGATATGTTTACATTTCTGCAGGAGCGCCCATTGGGCAGAACTTCAAAACTTCCAGGGGTTTCCACCCCTTGGGGTCTACCACTTAATTTAGCCTCTGGGGGAAAACAAGATTCAAACCACGACACTCTGCTAGTACTTCAGTGTAAAGCAACTCAAGTTTATAATAGATCTGATAACAAAATGAGCAGAAGGGTATGTTTGATTCTGGCTTTGTTTCAAACCTGAAAATCACACCCAATGCTATCACCATTACTCACCTGTCACTCTGCCTTTAGAAAGAGGTCAAGCAAGTAAAACCCCAAGAGGGATGCCTGGCCCCTCCTTGGTGCAGGAGGCTGAGATTGGATTGACTGGGCTTGTTTGGTCTAGAGGAGAGAAGACAGAAAGAGGATACACAGTGTGATAGTTTCCAAATAGGGAGAGAGAAAGAAAAGTGTTCGCTTAGCAAAACCCAAAGACAGGAAGAAAATGAGTTTAAATTCCAATAGGTTAAATTTGGATAAAATATTGAGAAGGCTTTTTCAAAGGCACTGGAAAATACTGTTTGTGTGTGCCATGAACTCTTCCATGCTGGAGACCGCAAGCAAGAGTTTTGAGACGCATCTGCGGAGAGTAGCAGAGACACTGAGGAGTCCTCCTTGGTGTAGGAGGCTGGAATAGATGAGTCTCTTCCAGTCCTGTGGCTCTGTGACTAACAGACACCCCTGTAGTATGAGGAGCAGTGAGCCTGGAGCAGGCTTCCTTTGCTGAAATGGGGCAAAAGGTGCTGGCTGGGCTTTGAGTTTTGTTCCTTCTTATCTGAATCAGGTTGCTGATGGTGTGTATTTCCTGCATTACTGAGGATTGACAGGAAAGGACTGATACAAGAGAGCCTTAACTGAGTTCTTTTTAGTTACATGCAAAAAAGTCTTTTGACCTTATTACGTATTGCACTACATGTGCCTCACATTTTAGTAGTTTTACATTAATGTGATGCCCCTAGGCTGTGTTATAAAAACATTGTTTAGAAAAAAATTTAGATGGTCTATATTTTTTATTTGCACAATCCCAGACACCAACGATTAGATAAGTGTGATTTCTTGCTTAAAAGTGATAAGCCATGGAAGATAACTGCAGGCATTTCTGGAAACTCTTGAATGGCAGTGCCATATGCTGGCCTCACATTGGAACTAAATTTCCTTGCCACATTTTGCAGATTATTTGGGGTGAATAGCCATAGGAAATCAGTAAATTACTATCACAGGTTTACTTTAGCAAGAGTAGTCTGGGAGCTATCCTATTGCCTCAGGGAGGCGGTGAACTGGTTGCACTTTCCAGTCCTGTTTTCTGTGCTTACCTGATGGTACTTGGTTTTGTGTAGGTCCAGGCTCACCACTAAATCCTCACATTGGACATGGCTCATGGGAGAGGGATGGTCAGGCAGGGTAAAGTCTTGAATGTCTTCCTCTGCTTCTCTGTGCCACCAGTCTGAGGCAGGTGTAATTTCCTGGTGTAATTGCAGCTCACCCCATCTCTACATCCATCAGCGTCTGCTGATATGTTTTTGTTTAGGAACTGGGCAGAAGAGATTGAGATGTTTGTGCATTTGGCCCTGTGGGATGACCTCAAAAGAATCATTACTCGGTTTCAAGATGCTGAGTGTCAGGATTGGATGTGATTTTTTTAGGTTGCTAGCACTGAACATTTATTTGTGGTTCTGGCATTTAACCCCCACCCCCATATTAGTAATTTTGTTCCTGCTTTTCCTGCATTTCTGCTGTTTGCTTATTTCCCTGTTTGCTTATTACAGGGAAGCTCAGTAGCTTCTTGCAGTGTACTGCCTTGATTAGTTAAAGATTTGGTTGTTTTAAAGGTAACTCTTTTTTACAATGTTCTTTTTCTTCAATAATGCATCCACGTAATACAGATGTAAGTATTGATTGGTTGAGTTTTTAAGGCTGAGAGAACAGAATTAACTTCGTTCTCTAATTGAACTGTTGACCTCATACAGTAGCTCATCAGTAGGCAAAGCCATTTCTCCTGTGCTTTCCAACAGAAATAAGTCAGGATTTCTATTTGCACTCATAGTCTGAGCACCAACTTTACCACTGCCATAAACAGGGCTTAGTATCCTCAGTGGAGCAATGTTTGCCAGATGTTAATCCAGTGGAGAACATCCTCTGTACTATGTTCTCAGCAGCACACATCTTGTGGATTGCTGCCTTTTTTCCTTGTCCCTCACTCTAAATAAGAGATGATTTTAAATCTGTGCAGAAGATTGAGTCTTTGCTCTGGGCACAGTGGGCGATCGTGCCATTTGTAGGACAAGTCTTTCCCAGGCTTGAACAGCTTGGGAGCTGCCTACTGGAAAGACAAACCTTCCTTACAGGATGTTGCTACATTTGGATAAGCACAGAGGGCTGAACTCGTAAGACCATAAGGTTGATGAAAACTGCTTTTTGTCCATACGTGTTTAAACGCAAATTTGTTTGAATAGAAGTTGAGTTTTGTTTTAGATTACATTTTTACCAAGGTCATCAGGTTTTACTGAGTGGTTTGTGGAAGGTCAGCAGAGGGAGGTATTGCTGGTTTTCTATTTGTGAAGTGATTAGAGACAAAGCATATGTTGCTGTATTAAATAAACAAAATAATTAAAAGAAATAAAATTAAAACTTCACCTCTACTGATCATTTTGCCAGCAGGTCTTTTACATTGCCTCTGCAAAAATTTTTTGTCAACAGTACTTTCTGCATTGTGCTTCTTTCAATGTCTGAAGGGCTATCCTACATGAAGAGGAAAAGCAGAGTTGTTTCTTTCCGTGCAGGAAATATTCAATATTCAGGAATTTTCAAGAGCTGTAATATTTTTCTGTAAATGAGGGGGCAGTTGTTTCCTGTAATAAAGTATCTTTTTTTTTTTCCAGTCAGCTTAATAGTAAGTGACAAGAGAGAAGCACCTGAAGAGATCAGTCCATTGGTCTGCGGGTTTCTAAGATGAAGTTGTCCCTAAGATGTAATTTGGTTTTGGAGACGTTTCTTTTCAGTGACTACAGACAGAACTCAGATTGCTGATTAACAGTAAGCGCCTTCATTTATAAGGTTAGTATCAGTTGGATAAACCCAACTATATGAAAGTTCTCCCTTCTGAGAAAGTGAAAATAAACAAAAGCATTTCATTCAACTTTCTATGAAAACAGTGAGCTCTGAGCAAAATCCAAGTGTAAGCATTGTTTGTAAAGGTATTTGTTCTGGAACTATTTTACAATTCCTCATTTTGCAGCTTAATATAATCTTTCCTTGGAGCAAAATGTGAGAGAGGGCTTGGGAAATCTGAGTCATCATGAGGACAGGAAATGATCACGTAGGTCTTTTTAAAATGAAACACTGAAGTGACACATGGGGAGGGACACAATTCTATGTTTTGGATATTATATATGCTAGTGATGGAAAATGACTTCTACTTCAAATGCAAAACTCCCCTGTTTTTCTTTCACAGTGCCTTTAACAGAAGCATTTCAGCCTGCCTTATGGCTGAGACACTTGTGACTGGAATCAAAGTGCAATGGTGTGCAGCTTGTTTTAAGGCATAAAAAGCAGGCATGTGTGACTGTCTTGTAAATTGAAGAGTATGCAGGGAAAGAGTGAGGTGAGGCAGCGTTCACCTGGGTGAAAATGAAAAATTCTGTGTGTTGTAGGTCTGAATGCTTTGTTTGCGTCTCCTTCTTGGTCTGTGTCCTCAGAAAAGCACGATGGCTTTAGAAAGTGCTATACATCACCTTGCCAGCCTCTCTTAATGAAGGAACTTGTCTGTGAGCTCATATGGGTCAGTTTTGATGCTGTAAGTCACCAAGCAGGGCACTCTGAGTGGTTCAGACATCGTGCTGAAGGCTAAATGAGAGAGAATCCCCAGAGGAGCAGTTCATGTGTAGGAACCTTTAGGATTATGGAGAAAACCATCACTGCTCTGTGATCTGCCATAAATGCGACAATCCAGGCTAGCAGTTCTTCCCAGCTTTCATCCTTTTGTGAGACTCTTCCTTGCTCAGCAAAGACACTGTGCCCATGGCACATGAAAATATAAGTGTCATCAGAATGCTCTGTGGTCATTGTTTATGTGGCAAACCCATCAGAATCCGTGTCCACGATAAATGTGAACCACACACAGTTAAAGAAACAAAAGAAGAAGAAATGCCAGCACCTGGGCAGCCTGATGCTCGGCCTTTGTGGATGGAGCTGAGGGATGTGGGTCATCCTGTTTCACATAATTGCATAAACAAACTTCATAAGTTCCTCCTCAAACATGTCCTCTGAAGGCAGTGGGTGAGTGACGCATTGAATGGTAGTAAGCATACCTCTTTCCACCTATTTCTCCTTTTTTCTTTTTGGGTAATGAGTAGTGGTTTTGTCAGCTGCCTGCCTTGTGTTCATCACTGTCAGGGCTGACAGTGTAACAGATAACTGAATGGATTCAAGGCCACCCAGGGAATGGCGCCTGACAGGAGCTCATTCATCACTTCCATTTTGGAGTTCTCTAAGGAAGAGCTGGAATCAAAGAAGTAATCAAGGCTCACAGAGCTACATGAGTGTTTGGGAGGAGTGCTCTGCATTGCAAACAAACTGAGATGTCAAATCTGTTTTGTAAATGAAGTGCTTTTCTGGAGAAAGTGTGAGTATAACTGTCACTGTAAGTGTATTCTCTGTAATATACTTCTACTGTGACTGCCTAGGGCCACAGCCCAGCTTCCACATAAAAAATTGCAGTTGAGAGCAGAGGATAAAAAAGTGCATTTTAAAATGTGGTTCAACCATAATAGTTTATTTAATCAGCCTCTCTATCTTCAGTTCTGGTCTGGGCATTCGGGTTTCATTCATCCCACATAATTGTCCCAGAAACTGTGACGCTGGTGAGGTCCAGGCACATGCTACACTTTGCTATGGGCTGTGTGGACTTCATGACAAATAAGAGAGTCTGCCCTTAAGACAAAAGTATCCTGTTAATATCACAGAATCACAGGTAGGGTTGGAAGGGACTTCTGGAGATCACGTAGTCCAACCTCCCTTCCAAGACAGGGTCACCTAAAGCAGGTTAAACAGGAACATGTCCAGGTGTTTTTTGAATGTCTCCAGAGAGGGAGACTCCACAGCCTCCCAGGGCAGACTAGTTCCAGTGCTCTGCCATTGTCAATGTAAAGAAGTTCTTTGTGTTGAGGAGGAAACTGTGTTTTAGTTTGTGGCCATTACCCCTTTTCCTGTCTCTGGGCACCACTGAAAGGAGTCTAGGCTCTTGACACCTGCCTTTGAGATATTGTATTCATATATACTGATGAGATTCCCCTCTTGGTCTTCTCTTCTGTAGACTAAACAGGTCTAGCTCCTTCAGTCTCTCCTCATACGAGAGATACTTCAGTCTCCTAATCATCTTTGTGACCCTCTGTTGGCCACTCTCCAGTAGCTCCTTTTCTTTCTTGAACTGTGAAGACCAGAACTGAACACAATACTCCAGAGATGGTCTCACCAGGGCCGAGTAGAGGTTTCCTCATTAGGTTTCTTTCTGCCCAATTCTCCAGCCTACCAAGGTCCCACTGAACGGCAGCAAAGCCTGTTGTGCTCTGCCATTCAACCAGTTCTTCGTCCATCTCACAGTCCACCCCTCTAACCCACATTTCCTGAGCTTACTTATGAGGGTCACAGTGTCAAAAGCCTTGGTGATTTTAGTTTAGACAACATGCACTACTCTCCCTTCATCAGCCCATCCTGCCATGTCATCATAGAAGGCTATCAGACTGGCCATGCACTTCTCCTTGGTGAATCCATGCTGACTACTCCTGATGACCTTCTTTTCTTTTACATGGTTGGTGATGAACTCTAAAATGATCTGTTCCATCACCTTTCTAGAGATGGAGGTGAGGCTGACTGACTGGTATTTTCCCATGTCCTCCTTCTTGCCCTTTTTGAAGATGGGAGCAACACTGGCTTTTCTCCAGTGATCGGGCAGCTCTCCCATTGTCTGTGATTTTTCAAAGATGATGGAGAGTGACTTAGGAACAACATTTGCCAGCACCCTCAGCACCTGTGGGAGCATCCCATCAGGGCCCATGGATATATGGGTGTTAAGTCTATGTAGCTAATCTCTAATTCAACCCTCTATGACCAAGGGGAAGTCATCCTTTCTCCAGCTTTCTTTTCTTACTTCAGGGTCTGGGATTCCTTAGGGCTTTGCTCGGTATGAACTGGAGGGAGCACCAAGCTCTCTATTGACAATGAGCAAGGGGTGCTTTGGATGCTGAGGATAAAGGTTGATGGTCAGGTTAAAGAAAGGAAAAGTGCAGCAAAGAGTACCCAAGAGTACTTGAGTGCATGCAGTTCCACCTTGCCAGCTAAGAAACAACCTGAGGGGTCCTGCAACCTCAGCTAGGTTCTCACGCAAAAGGGTTAACGGTACAGCAGCACAAAGACCATTGGTGTCATGAGGTCTGAACAGGCAAAATTAATATGGTGTTAATGATGTTATGCATATCACAGCTATCTGCAAGTTTTCCTTCGTGTTTCTTTTAGGAGTGGCACCTCTAAGGGAATGGTGGAAGGACACTTCGGTTTCAGGGCACGCTGCTGACCAGACATCCTCCAGCACCCTACCTCTTTCTTAGAGGTAAAATCACCCAGCTTTACTAACTCTGACATCACAAAAACTTCATTAGTCATCTGGTGAGAAGGTAAGAAGATTTAACACGTAGAATAGGAATTGTGGTCAACTGAAGAAGCACTTGCAAAATTCAGGCTCGTTTGGGCTCCTCTCTAAAAGTAGAGAGTATTTTGTAATTTAGGACCATCTTTTGGTTACAAATGTATTTATTACAGGCAGGATAACTTATTCAGGAAGTTTCTATGGCACAGTGGAAGTCTGTCAAAGAGCATCACTGCAAACTCATGGCTTAACGTGAGGAAAAATGAATGACAAAGAAATATTGTGACAAATGAGGGTCTAAGAGGAAAAAAATGGGTATGAAAAAATGAGGAAGGAGGAAGAATGTTGGAGAGCAATATTTGATCTTGCAGTGAATAACTCGGGAGCTTCTGTGATCACTTTGTTAAAAGGAAGAGTTCTGTGTGGACCAGCTGCTATAGAGTGATGGAGCTGTAGACAAGGACAGTGAAGCCATTAAGGCAAACCATACAATCACAGTGAACTGCTATATCCTATTCAATTAACTGATCAGAGGCACAGGAAGAAAATACTAATTTGCAGTTATGATGCAATAAAAATCTTGTAATGTGTAGGTGCAACATTTTATCTGCAATATGTACCCCAGGTTTCATTTGCCATGTCTTTTTGATTGAATTACTTTGCCACAGAACTATTAAGAAATATGTATATTTGATTTTATTCAACAGAATCACAGAATGGTTTAGGTTAGAAGGGAACTTAAACACCATGTAGTTCCAACCCCTCCTGCTGTGGGCAGGGACATCTTTCACTGGACAAGGTTGCTCAGAGCTCCATCCAACCTGGCCTGGAACACTTCCAGGGATGGAACACTCTCAGTTTCTCTGGGCAATCTGTTCCAGTGCCTTACAACCCTCACAATGAAGAATTTCTTCCTAATATCCTATCTAAACCCATTCTCTCTCATGCTTGGCCCTTGAGATGTACACAAAATATGTCAAGGCATGCAAATCAAGTCACAATGAAGACAGTAGAATTAAATGTTAGAATCTGACTTTAACTTGCAGAGAGATATCTGGGTGTGCATGACTTGCCTTATAGAATTTAAACCAATAGAAAGATGTTTCACAACATAAGGCGTTGTGAATTGGGGAGGGACTGCTCTGAGATTACATAGAAAAGGGATTAAAACAGAATCTTTTTTAATTCTTGCAGAATAAATAGAGCTAGACACAGAAGCAAAACCCAGAAGCAGCAAGCTGTCAGTTTTCATCAGCTTGTTACTGATCTGCCTTTGATGTTTCTGGTAAGTGGAATAGGAGAGGGAAAAGATAATAGTTTATTGGGGTTCAGCTGTGAAAAAATAATTATGAAAGAGCAGCCCTAAAAGTAAGTAACCAGAAGAAAATCCTTTTGATAAACTATTTTACAAATGATCTACAAAATAGTAACAAATGGTAGCAGCTGAAGTAGATATTGTCAGATGGGGAATACATTTGTCCACCCTCCCTGGAATCCTGGAATCATCAAAAAAATTCCTCTGTTTGAAGCTGAAGAAACAACTTTAAATCATAAATAGTTGTAAATATTGTATTTCTGCTATAACTAACACATTTTTCTGATAAAGTGGATGAAATTTGCCTCTTTTCAGAAGTATGTCTGATAAAACCAGGCTTAGCTGAAGCAGGAAGCTCTTTTAGGCGGTAATTGCCTTTGTGGACATCAGAAGAAATCTCCCCTCTCTCACCTCAGTGGTGGTGTGCTTTTGCTTCCTATAGGCACTGTTGTGCAGCAAGAGAACAGTCATTTCAGCTGGTGTGATTTAAAGCCAGCTGAGAAAAGGATCAGGGAGGCTGATGCCAGGCTCCCTGGCATCCCATCAGGGAGAATGGAACAGTTTAGCAAGAGAAAGTGAAGTGTCATTTATGGAGAAAATAGAGAAGGAAGAGAGGACAGGTTTATAAAAATTTTTATTATTGAAAAAAGTAAAATGTCCTAATAGTGGTGGGATATCACACTCAGTAGAAGAAAAGGGAGACTAAGCATGTTACAATGCCATGACCTTGGGGGGTTCCACGTGTAAAAGGCAATACCCACATCCTCCACGGCTAAGGACCACTGGGGACATTTTTGTCCCTAAAGATGATTATTGCTTTATAAAGAGGGATCCCCCTACATTTTTGTTCCCCAGCAGGCATGTTGGGGTGGTGATATGCTGCTTGACTTGAGAACAGCCATTGATGCATCTTCCTATTGTAACCTAACTTCAAATAATTACGAAAATGCTCATTTTCTCATGCAGCCATTTAGAGCTGGACCCCAGGTCCAAATGAAGTCTGTGGGACACTCTCCATCAACATCAGTGGCTTTTCCATGAAAGCTTCACCTTTGTAGCTCTACCTTTCTCTATTTGAATGATTTTCTTTATTCAGAGTACATTCAACTCATTTACCCTTTGTCTTTCTAGGATGCAACTAAGGTCAGCCAGTACTGAACTGATTATGATAATTTGTTACTGTGGCCAGTGATATGGCAGTATGTGGAGTAAGTGAGAGCAAAACTTCTTTGTTCTTGGAGAGGAGCCTTCTCGGTGCTGGAGTAGCCATGGTTCTGCTTACACTCAGTGTGACTGCTGGGAATGACATCAAGGAGTTTCCCTCCACGAAGTCAACAATAAGGAGTTCCTACATTTGAAGAATAAGGCTAAAGAAAAAGTGGATAAATCAAGCATAAATGGGATGTGGGTTTACCCCCAGTTTGAAATCCAGATTGGCATCTGGTTCTTCATCAGAGAGGAGATTCCTGGTGATGTATGGGTGGAATCTCCATTAAAAAACAAACAAACAAAACTATTGCTTTGCCATGCTGTCCTTGTGCCCACTGCCTCCGAGAGGACAGATTTTTTCACTTCAGCAGGTGTCCGAGGGAAGAGGGGCCATACTTTGTTTTTTCTCATGCTTTGAGCTTCATGATTGGGTTAGCCGCACTTTTGATTAAAAATATAATATTTATGTAGGTACAAAAGGTCTTGGCATTGATTAGACATGTGAAAAGAAAAATATTGGGTGGTTTTTTTCATACTTTTCAAGCCAATCTTGTCCTTTGAGCTGTCAGGAAGCCTAGTAATAATTATTATAATAATTAGCCAATGTAATAATTAAAAAGTATTTTAGTATGTTGTAATTGCCTAGTAATTTCACCTTAGTTAATGCTAAGAGCAAATTCCCTGCTGGTGTTAGTGATCCTGAATATAAGAAGGATTTATAAAAAGCCCCCTTCTTAATCTTGTGCAGACTGAAGTGTTTAATGTTTGATGAAGTTTGTTTTCTGAAGCCTGATATCTGTGCCTCTGGGAGTTCAAACACTGGTGTTGTCATTTAAAAATAGAGAATTAGAGAATTATATCAAAATGCAGTCAGTAAGTTTTTGCAACTCTTTTCTTCACCTTGTGCTGACATATTTAAATCCCTGTAGAGTAGCCAGGAAGACCCTTGTCTTTGCTGCTAAAGAAAGGATTAGGTTTTTTGACTTGTCTTGTAGTTTAATTTTTTAAAAGTTTTTAATTTAATGTGCATGAAGAGTCTGAAAGTGGAAACCCAAGGAAGATGAGGCTTGTTTGACCACAAACTAAGCAAAGAAAGTTGACCAGTGTCTGTGTGAATGCTGCTACATTAATGTTTCAACTTCCATCTAACAGGGAAAATGTGACAATGTCTTCAGGAGATCAAAATAACACACTTTTATGGGTAAACTTTGGAAAATAAGGGAACTTGGCAAAATTTAAAGCAAATATATTCAATCAACATAAAGCATTTCACAAAGCTTAGCAAATTCCAACCCATCCAGGTTAAAGTTACCCAAATATCAAGAACAGGGAATTAGGAGAATAAGGAGAAAGAAAGAGAGTGAGAAAGAGAGAATTATAGCTACCAGCATAGTGACTGACAGCTGCACTAGAAGCTCCCAAGGAGGCAAGGTGTGGGGGCAGAGCACCATTCCACCTTGGCAGAACCTGATCTGCTCCCTCTCCCCCACAGAGAGTTGTTTTGAGCCATTGAATTTCTTTCAGTCTCTCACAGGATTCAACACTTTTTTGGCAGCCCTCTAAGAAAAATATGATCAGCAAAGTCTCAGCCAGCAAACTGACCTGTGGTGAATCACTGTCCTCTTTAAGCACTGTTAAAATATCATTACAGATGCAATCCTTTCAGAAAGTTTTTTTTTTTTAAACTTGGGTCAGAATTTCCTTTTCTCCCTTCATTCTGTGTAATAATCCGAAGAAATCTGGCACAAAGACTAGTGGTGTCATGCTGATGACTGGTCTGCTTTTGTCCCAGGAGAGTGGAAAATGCACTCCTTCCTTTTGCCTACTCAGGTCTCTCCTTCAGTAATTAGCTGGAGCATTCCCCTCACCTTTTCTTTTGCTCTGCACTCTTGATGACTCTCCTGCGACCCTCCAACCCGAGGCTAGAGATTTCTGCACAGTGTTTTTCCTTATGGCTCAGGCCGATTGCTGCTCTTGGCTGAGAGGGCTCTTTAGTATGTGAATGCTTGGGGTTGCCTAGGAGGCATTGCATTTTGGATCAGAAGAAGTCCCAGAGGGTGCCTAATTAAACTTTAAGCTGTACGAAGCCAACTATTTCCCTTTAGATAGGAAAGAAAGTTTATGTCAGGAAGAGGTTTTTGGCTGCAACAAACAGATTGGTGTAAGCCATCACAATGGGAATAAGACAAAGAACTCTGATATATATACATATATATATATATAAAATAATCTGAGAGTAGGAGTCTGTTTTTCTGCTTACAATAATTTTTTTCATAGTTGCCACAGCTTCAACATATCCAGATTGATGCTATAGTGGCTCTGACTCAGGGGTTTTGTTTAGCAAATACTCTCAGGCTAAAAGTCTGACAGCCCTTTTTTGCAAATCTTATAATCTTTGAGGGTGCAGACCCATTTCTTCTCTGTTCTGAGCATTTATATTAAATCTGTTGTTACATTTATACCCTGTACAGATTTGTTTGTTTCTCAAAGTTGGCTCTTCTGGTCTTTAGGCGATTGTAATAATGTTTGAGTGGCAAGGTATGAAGATTGCGAAGAAGTATGTAAAACTTGTTGAATGTACTTTAGAAAGGCAAGAAAAATTATACTGTCTGCAAAAACACAAGGAAGAAACTAGATTTGGCTGGTATTATGGTGTATGTTGAGAGACAAGATACCTGTTGGCAGGGTATTTTGCCATGCCTTGGGGAAGAAAAGAGGAAAGCATTACAATTTAGATGAAAACCATAAGCCCTAGCCCAGTAAGGTTTAGTATTTGGACTTCCAAAGTGCCAGTTTTGAGTATGAATTTGCCATCAGAGGGGACAAAATATTCCTAAAACTGATTGTGGACTCTTTTTCTCCTTACATGGCTCAACTACATTGATTCTAAATGGTCAAAATAATTTTGAGACTAAAGGCATTTGGACACTGGATTATTATATTAATTATTGGCTTGGACCAACTCAAGTGTGTGCCTGTGTGCGTGGAAGGGACAGGTCAAATTTCATGAAGGTGAGGTGATGCCCTATTCCATACCCCTGCCTCTTGGTGTCTCCCTGGGCATCCCTGGAGCAGCTGTCAGCCAAAGGAGCACTGCCATGGGAGCACTGCCCATGCCACACTCCAGGGCCCCTGACCCAGCCCCAGACTGGCGGGCACACCTGGCAGCCTCACCTGGGGTGGGGGGTGTGGCCACAGGGAACCAACACAAATAAAAGCAGCACCATGTGCTCTCTTATGTTTGCTTGAACCCTGTCGTCTGGAACTTTTGTAGGACTCCAGTGGGTAGCTATAATTTTCTCATTTTTTCTCCCTTCCTTTACTTCTAATCTCCTTTCTTAATATTTTGGGTAACTCAAAGCTGGATGGGTTGGATTTTGCTGAGTTGTATGGGTTAGCATGTGCTGAGTCAATGCTTTGTGGAATGCTTTATTTGGGCTGAATGTTGACCTTTAAACTTTTACCAAGTTCCCTTATTTTCTAAAGTTTGCCAGGAAAAGCGTGTTATTTTTGACCTTCTGGGAAAATGTGTGTGGTGTCTTCTCCTTTGTGCTCTCTCTTAAACCATTAAAAGAATTGAAGGCTCTTTTAATAAATTGGATGGGCAAATTTCTGAAGCCTTGTATATTTTTAAAGTAAAACCCCTTCAATGAGCTTATAGCTTGGAGCCTTACAAAGCTTAATGTTGTTTAACAGGATAAACTTATCTTAAACTGCAAGAGTAATATCTTAATATCAGAAAAAATAATATTTTCCTTTATAATGGGTATAGTTATTTGCCTCTGCTCAAGTTGACTTCATTTTGCTGCTGCTGCTGGTGGAACAGTGCTGAATGAAAAGTAGCTCCTCTCAGCTCAGGTCTCTTTGTTCTGAGTCTGGTAATTAGTGGTCTTCTTCCAGAAAGACCACAAAAAGAAGTGATAAGGTGAGGGATGTGGAAAGAGTCCTCTTGCTTGCTCAATCTAGAAAAAAATTTGTTTGTGTTTTTTTTTCTTTCTGGATATTTAATGAAGAAGGAAGTCCTATCTTTGTATGAGTTTTCTAAATGTGCTGCTCTCATTTTTCTGTCCTTGAGGGCCTTTGTACATTTACCTTCTTAATTTTCTCTTCTTACGAATAGAAATGAGAAAAAAAATTAGCAAATTGGTCTTCAAGTAATGAGAGCACATTTAAATGTCCAAGAAGCAAACCAATGTTTTCATGTTTAAAGCGAAAACAATGTAGATGCAATAAAGTTCAAAAGGAATTCTCTGTCTATTTAATATTTTTGATATCAGAAGGAGGAAACATTTCTGAAATTATTGGAAAACTGTTTTTGTGGAATTTTATGGGGAATAAAACAAAGCTTTGTTGGGGAAAATTGAATTAATTTAGCTTAATATTTGCATATCAACCCTGGTGAGGTGTGGATTTCAACCTGAACAACTCCTGGAAGCATTCGGAACACAATGCAATTTATTTTAAAAACAAAACAGGGCTTTTCTAAAATGTCTTACCGAATTTGTTTTTCAGTAAATAGAATTCTCCTTATATCAAATATTTCAAAGTAATCTCTCATCAGGCACTTGTGCATCGGATGATTTTGTTTTTCCTTTGTGTTTTGTCCAAAATAGGATTCTTAGAAAACTTATTTGTCATTTATGGGAAAGAGATTTATGTTGAATAGACCTTCTAAAACAAACATTAACACTATTGCTCAGAATTTATTAGAACAATAGATAATACAAAATTCTAACATAATCCAGGTTTTTTGCACTGTTTTTTGGCTGTTAAGTCTTGCCCTCTGATGTGTGAGGTGATCTATAAGAGCAAAAGGGGAAATCTCCAGGAGTGCCCTTAATTTGCCTGAGCATTTTGTTTAACAAAATATATAACCACAAGCACCAGCAGAAGATTGCACCATCTCTCTCACCATCTGTGTCTAATTGCAGATTACCTATTAAGAGTGCAGTGGTGGTGACTACAGGTGGGAATGCAAGTTCACATTTTTTAGAGTTGCAGGACATTTCCCATTATAAGATTATTTTCTGTTCCATTTGAGAGTTTTCCAGTTCATTTTCCATGCTGGGTGACTGCCTCCAGCTCTTGCTTTTTATTTATTTTTTAAAATTATTTTCCATTTGTTTAGAGGAGTGTTGTGAATTTTTTTTGCTTGTTGTTTTTGAGGAGAAAAAAAAAATTGTTTTGTTTTTTTTTTCCCCCTAAAGAAATAACCATAGTGACCTTTTTCTCTTTAGTGGCCTGATCTCTCCTCTTTTCCCCTAGCCCTTAAGGGCAGATCTGACACATCTTTTTGCAGGGCTCTAGGCTGGTATATGTGAGTGAGGCTCTTCTTTTGGTTGGATGATTTTTGGTTTGGTTTTTTGTTTTTTTTTTTTTTTTTAACCTTAAATCTTGCTTGCTTGGGCTGTGCAAGTCCCATGTGGAGCTCATAATGGATTTACAAGTCAAACCTTGGGGTTGACAATGGATGGCAGACTCTGACTTAATGTGTCACCCCCTGTACTGCACAGGAGGGCCAGAGCTGTGGGGTCAACTTCCTCGTGCAGACTGCCCTCAGTGATTTGTTGCCTGCCCTGTGGGTGCTGGGAACAACGGGACCAACAATCTGCTCAGATACAAAGGGCACAAATGGCAAGGTAGCAGTGGTACAGGAGTAGCTACAGAAATGCCAGGTTGAAGGCATTTTTTTGTTTTAAAATCACTTTCTGCCATAACGCACTCCGCCCTCTTCAGGTGTTTGTTCATCGAATGAAAACGAAGGAAGAATTAATTTTTAGGTTTTTTTGAAAGTAATTGTTCAGATGATAGGTGTCACAACCATTGCTTCCCTAAAAATATAAATTATTAATTTGACAAAATTAGCGGTTACTGGACTAACTTGCTTGCTGATTTAACTACAGCATAGTCATGGATGTAGGGATTAGTGAGTGGGTTTTCAGAATATTTGTTATGATGTCTTTGTCAGTCAGGGAAATTTATTATGGCATTGTTGTCAGAGGAGAAGGCATGAATAAGGTCATCCCAGAGTATGAAATGGTCTCTCATACCTATCAATCATGGATCTAGGCACATTTAAACTGCTCAAGAAGTTCATTCTCCTGCTCAGGATTTATCTGATCCTTAATGCAGAAGCACTTTAAATACAAATTTTATACAGAGCTCCATCCTGTACTGGATTATTCTTTGCCATAGCTGCCATACAGCTGTTTCCAAGAGATTGCTCTGCAGATGGTTTGGGCTGTGTGTAAGAGCCCAGGAAGGGGGTTGTCTGTGCTTCCCTCAAAGGAAATGTGAGTATTTTGCTGTTATTTAGTAAAGAATGGAGGAAGAGGGGTTTGGGTGCATGCGGAAAAGAGCAGCAAACACAGCAGAAAAACAAATGCTGCTTTTGCATCCAACCCCAAAACCTAAATGAGAAGAGTCAGGGAATTATGGTGTCAGAGATGAGTTTTTGCAGTTCTCCCTCACAGCTGACCCGACATTGTCCAGCTTCTCGTGCTGCCATTTATGAGGCTGCTGTTGAGTGACAGTTTTATTGATGCTGGTGTGGATGTCGCCTTGGGTTTACACACAGTAGGCACAGCCAGCAACTGCAGTGGCAACAACGTCTCCCTGGGTATACAAGGGCGTTGAAGTCCCCTTAGGAGCTTCTGCAGTACCAGGCTAATTGCTCTGCTGCTTCCCTAATGGTTGCAGTTGTGTGCTGCAGTGATTCTGACCCTCAGAGATCCGCAGTGTTCTGCTTCCGATGGCGTTCCTCATTTATGCTCCTCCCCTGAGCACGGCTCTGGGCTACCCTGGTGTGGGAAATGGGCTTGGCTGAAGATGGGACGTGCCATCCTTGTGTAGGTCACATGCTGGAGATCAAACCATGTATTTCCATTCAAACCTTCTATCATCCATTTCTTTAATTTCTTCCTACTCCTAATGGCATCCTGTTTCTGCTTCAGGAACGTGGCAGAGGTGTCTAAATAATGTGATGTGATGCCTGTGATGCCATTGTAAGCTATGGATTGTCACACAAAAGGATTTTGAACTGTGGTGGCCCTTACGTCAGGGCAGAGTGTGGCAGCACTCCCTTCTGAAGTGACTGCTACTTCAAGCAGAAAACAAAGTATAATATATACTTTTGTTTGTAACTACACATAACCATGTCTGGCTGCACAATTACCAGTACTTTAACCATTTAGTGGGAGACAAGAAAGTAAGGTGGGGATTAAATGAAATAACAGCTACCTTTTAACATATTGGGATTTTTAGGGTGTCATTGTGCTGTCAATATTTTTTTCATTAGGTAGATTATTTCACAGGGATTTTGTTTCTGTCTGTTCCCACTGGTCCCAATAGTTGTAGTCCCTGTTTCCAAGGTGAGGAAGGTCAGCAGCACTGCCAAGCGGTGTGGAATAAATGAGAGATGAGAAGATAAACTGCCCAGTTCTGCCCACTCACCTCCATCCTAGAGATGCAGATTGACTCTAGGACATGCAAGGGCTGCCAGGTAGTTAACCTCCTGAAAAAAAGAGTGCAGCAGCAACAAATGAACTGTCCTTTGGTGAATCTTAATGCTTCCTTAATTACACCCCTGTAGGGTATGCACAGCTTAATAGCCAGCAGTGTCCACAACGATAGCAATTCGAACTTAAGTATTTCACACTTTTAGGGAAAACAGGTACTGTAGTTTTTGAGAAGGGATAAGGGAGAAAAAAAATTGAAGAGGATTGGAGAACTGAGATTTAATATGTCTGATGTTATTCTATTTCCTTTCCTTTCTGTCAATATTGAAATAGAGATGTCCTGTATAAAATGATCTCCTCATTGAACAGATTCTCACAGATTGTCTGTTTGCATGGGAATGTTGTACATGTTACTCCAGCAGAGTGGTACTAGAAAATTGTCTTTTTGAACAATCACACTCCAGCCTAAGTACATACGCATGAGGAGGCAAATACTGTTAGATTTATTAAAATCACTGATTTTTGCTATGCTAATATCTATTCCCCCTTCAGGTAAGACTGAATGTAGCTAATCTGTCATATATTTTGAATATGGGAAAACTGAATAATTTCTCTTTGTTTTTAAGCCCTTCACACTATGTTGTTTGAAAGTGTTTCGGATAAAAAAATTACTTTAAAAAGTGATTGCTATAACATAAATCTGTCAGCATTTTGCCTTGAAGTCAGTGGGCTGCACCAACCTGAGGTACAGACATACTGCCTTCTGACAGCTGGCTAAGTGGCTTCTTATCAAGGAACCTCGTATTTTCTTGTCTCTCTGGAATCTGCAGGTTAGGCCTATTATTCAGGGTGATCTGAGTCTGTAATTAGCTGATGTATAGACTATCTCTTCTATTCTGATGTTTGCATGAAAGTGATTTATCCTGGAAACAGAGGACTTGAAGAATAGCAAAGCAGATTTTCTGCTTGGAGAGTCAGCAGGCTGTTTATTTAGGTCCCACGCCTTGGGACCTGCGTGCTCTTCAGTTTATCTTGCTTGAGGTGCTGCAATACTGGCTAGCTCTTTATTTGGTCTTTTCCACTCTACCTTCATTGACATGGGACAAAGCAGTCCAGCTGCCTTGGGGCCTGAGGGTTTTTCTCTGTCTTCCCTCACTCATTTTTTTCCTAATTCTCCCTCAGGTTCCGAGGGGGACCAGTGAAAAATTAACTTTTCGCTGAAAAAAAAATTGAAAAGCTGAGGGGGAAGAGATGGGTTATTTTTGGAACAAAAGTTGTCTTTGGGAACTCTTCCATGTCAGAAATATTTTTGCTTTAAAGTATTTACACTTCAGTGTGTTTTGAAATTAAATGCTTCCAAGCATTTGAATGATGTCAAAATGAAAAGTTTTAAACAAAGAATATGTTTTCAGCCAAAATGATTTGCCAAATTTGGTGTTAATCAGCAGTCTTAGTTGCCTTAAGCCTGTACTTTTACAGGGCAAAATACGTGAGGTTGAAAAATTGCCCAGCAATGTGCCCTGGTGCCTCCTGTACAACCTTCCTCAAGGGTTCAGCCCAAGGCAGCAGAGTTTTGGCCTCCAAAGGCAGAAGAGCCAGAAAAATACATGAATATTTCTAGAGACTTTATTGGAAAATATGAGCTTACTAGAGGTGAATAGAAGACTTCAACGTGAGCAGCACGTATGATGCAGCAGTGAAATTAAACTGGAACATGAGTAAATTATATATCTAAAACTGAGGGCTGCAGTAAACCCTTTGATTTTAATCTAAAAGTTGGCAGTCATCAATGGATGAAAGGTTTCAGCACATCTGAGAGACAAGGAAGGAGAGGCTCCTATCAGAATAATGTGAAACATTGGCGTTCGGTAGGCTGTTCAGAACAGTTGTCATGTTAAAATGAATGTAATATCAGTATTTTAATCAAGGCACATAAGCCTTGGAACAGTGCAAGTACAGTTTTTCCCTTTTGACTTGTTATTTATACAGATCTGCACTGTCATTCTGCAGTGCTTACCACAGAAATACTGGTTTCTCCTGTAGTGCTGTCTTGGGTCCTTTTGCATGCTAATGCAATATTCTATTTCTAACTTGAAGGTAATAGATTAGTGAATACATGAGGCCATCATTCCTCTGCTAATATGACTCCAGCCATGCAGAAAACTCGAGGTTTGTCATAAACAGGCCAGCTTCTGAGCGTTCTTCATTTAAAATTCAATTTAAATAATTTCTAATTTAAGTGTCTGCTTTGTTTTCTGCCTTTCAGCTTTGATGCACTTTTTTTTTCTGTTTTGGTAGAACTTGGTGTTAACTGTTAGTGGGTGGGGATGGACCTTAGTGCTATTTGCCTTTGTCTGCTAATTGCTTCTACCCTTGTCATTCTCTCTTTGAATAGGAGGTGTATTGTAGCTATGTATGAAGTATTTGTCTTGATAAGCCTTTCAAATAGAGTTTCAGTGTTTTCTCTGGACAGAGAATGTCGACTTCTGCATTTAGTTTTTGCATCTCTTTCTGGCATGGCTGCACAGACTGTAGTGCAGTCCAAACACATGACAACAAAAATACTACACTGTACCCCTATTATACTGTAATTCCCCTTGTTTTGGAGCACAGGGTGGTGGGAGATGTGAAACTTGTGTACAGCCTGCTGGGCTCAATGAGAACATAACCGGGTGCTAGGGGTTATTTTATTCCTGCTTTCAAAGTGAAAGAAGGGGCCATTGTAATGTCTTTTAGGAGATCAAGCAAGTTGATCTAATGATGTAATCAAACTAGGCCTGCACAGCTCTGCTATAGTGTGTATAAGAAGTTAATAGACTCTCCCTCTGGCCCTTAAGCCATGGGTGTGAAAAGCTGTGTACCTGCCTTTCCCTGCCTGGTGACCTGGTACTAAAGTATTCAAGTGAACAAGTGCCACCTGGTGCTTACCACAGGCAGGAGAGTGGAAAAAAGGTAAATTATGGCGATACCAAAGGGTAGGAAGTGGCCCCAGCACAGCGGGCACCCCATTGGTGGGGTTGAGAATGGACTGGTTTGGATGTGCAGGACACCACTAGCAAGGGCTGATGCTGGCCCTAGTGACCCCCAGTCTCCTGCTTTCTCCTTTCTTGGGGATCTGGATGGTGTGGTGGCCTCCTGGCAGTGCAGTGCTGCTCACGGTCAGGGAGGTTGTCCTAGCACAGGAGCCATATCTTCTGTGGCTATTAATTGTTACTACACTGTGTAGTGCTATGTCACAAGTTCTAAGTATTTGGGTTGTTCTGGCAGAATAGCTGGGTTGCTGCTGACATTTGGCATTAGGCTGGGAGTGTCAAGCAGAGAATAAACCTTCTTAAAAATCCACATTTTTTGTGCAGAGGCCAGGCACCGCAATTCCAAGTAGAGTCATTTAAGGCCCATCCCTTTCCCCGACTTACTTTTTGTAGTTTTTAGACTTTGCATTTTTATGGTTAATTTTTTTCTTTAAGGATTGCTTATGTTGAGAAAAAGAAATTATAATTTTAAAGTGAATATCTGTTTGTTTTGGGCTAATCTCAGGATGATATACAATAGCTTGGGGATCTGAGAAATAAGACAGTAGTCAATGCTATCTTTCTGTTCCTTTATGTGTTATAAGCAGATTCATGTCACTCTTGTATATCCTGATACACTTGTATTTTAAAGACTATTTTCTCTTTGTCTCTTTCTATTATTCACAGTGCTTTGATATCTGTGTCAAAGAATTGTAGAAAAAACCCCCACTGTGCAGCTGAGAGGAAGTGTGGAACATTTTAGCTCCAAAAGAGAATTTTTTTCATTAAGATAGAAATAAATAAGAGTGTGGATTATATTTGAAGCTAGTTCTCTTTTATTCAGTATCTACAGCAATGGCTGTGTTTTATAGAATAATATGAAACTTATTTTTTTCTCTTAGAGAACAGTTTCTCTTTGCCTCTGTAGACATCAGTGATTGCAGTGAATCACATTAATTTAATCCTGTACCTTTTGACATTCTTGGGAGCTTTTCCACTGACTGCGGTGAAGCCAGAGTCTGTCTAATACATTTTAACTTGGGTGACAGAGTTTAAACCCAGGTGAAGCTGTTTCCTGCCAGCACTCTATGATTTTACTTTTACTTACGTGTGTTTCTCAACTGTGTAATGGGATGTTAATCCAGACTTCCAGGTGCCAGGAGGAGTGTTTGAGGAGAAGGAAGAGGTGTTTGATCTTACCTTATAAGTTTCTTGCCCTATAGAAAACACAGTGAGGAAGTTTGCCTTCTTTATGTCCAGGTGAGACTCCATAAAACCACTCTGGAAAAAGCCCTGCTGGAAGTCTGATATCCAGCCACTGCCCCCGGGCTCCTTGGGATCACAGTGCATGGCTTCCCCCATCCTCAGGCTGAGGGGGTCTGGCTCAGACCCTGGTTTAGGGTACAGTTGGAATACTTTAAAGTATAGAAATCCGTTTCTGCCAAAAGTGGAAAGATGCTGTAGTGAAGCTGGTAGGGCTCAGTAGGTGCTCAGCTATAGGTCTGTAGTGTTTGTGGAGCTGGAGAGGAAGAGGGCAAGACCAGCACTACTGGTTGTGAAGTGGTGTGAACTGACTGGACTTGGCTGATCCCAAGTCAAACTGGCATTTTGGACACTGTGGTAGAGGGCACTTGTGTCACTACTGGAAAAAAGGCACATGGTTGTTGGTTGTAGGGATGCATACGAACACTTACAACAAGTGAGCAGAAACCGAATCACACAAGACCCATCTAGGTGAGCTCTTGCTGTAGTCTTTTTATAATGAGTTAAGGTAGAATGGCATTGCAAGATTACCATCTGTCTTAAATAATATTTTATTTTCTCATACCTATTAGTTCCTTCAGTGAGTTTCTTTGATATTGTGGATTTTTAATGTTAGACTTCTAACTAGGGACTTAATTTTTGATAATGTCAAACTGTACTTGTAAAATGGCATTTGAATACTAAATGCTGTAGTTTTAAAGTGCTGTGGTAATAATAAGATTACTTATGGCTCTCTGTATTCTAAGAATATAGAAGTATCATAAAGATGATGCAGCTATTTCTAGAACATGCTGGTATTTGGGAATGAGTTCAAGAGGAAAATTTCCTTTTGAAATAGCATAAGTGAAGCCTCCTTAAAGGCATTCTACAAAATAGATTTGACTGACCTGTGGAAAAAGAGTATCCAAAAATTTTTCCGTTGTGATTTGTCCTGTTTCTCTGACTGACTCAATGGAGCAACATCTTACTCACAGCTGCTGCTGTTGGCCAGAAGGGTTAGTGAGGAGTGTGACCCAGACCCACAGGCTTGTGTGAGAGACTGAAAAAAAGGTTATTGAAGTTATCAATGGCTTGCAACAACTCCGTGGGTGGGGGCAGGGGCAGATCAGGTTCTCCCAAGGCAGAATGGGGCTCTGCCCCATACCCCACCTCCTTGAGAGCCTTTACAGTGCAGCTGTCAGTCACTGCCCCACACCCCACCCCGTGGAGCCCCCGACCCAGCCCCAGGATGGTTATTAGCCATTGGCACACCTGAAACCCCAGACCACACCCCCTGAAGCCCCTAACCCAGATCCCCAGTGGCTGGCAGACTGAAAGCCCCACCTGGAGGGGGAGGTGGCCACAGGAGGCCAGAGCAGATAAAACTCATGGCACAAGGCCTCCATGTGGTTGTAGCTGCATTGTCCATGGATCTGTGTTAGCTGGTTCTACACTGGATCTAAGGTGGTAACTATAATTCTCTTTCTCTCTTTCTTTCTTTCTTTTTTTTCTCCTAATTCCCTTTTCTTGATATTTGGGTAACTTAAACCTACATGGGTTGGAATTTGCTTAGTCAATGCTTTGTGAAATGCTTCATGTTGGTTGAGTATGTTTGCTTTAAACTTTTGCCAAGTTCCCTTATTTTCCGAAGTTTACCAGTAAAAGATACTTTGACTCCCTAAAAAGCATCATAGCATTTTTCCTGTGCACAGCTTCAAGGTATAAAAGAACTTAAGGCCCTTTTAATAAATCTGTTGGGTGGATTTTTGGGGCCCTGCATCTTTTTGGTGTAAAACCCCTTCAATGAGCTTGTGGGGCAAGCTTAGGGTCTTATAGCTTGACCCGTGGGTAGCCAACACACAGCCTCATCAGTCTGTGGAGGAACAGGCTGGGGCAAGCAGCTGTGACTGTGATGTGGGTGCAGTGCATTTTTCTTGGCCAGGTTTGGTAGATGGTATCTGAATGTGCTTGCTAGGGTTATTCCAGAAAGTAGCAGTGTTTCAGCATTCTACACAAACCAGAACAGCCATGTTGATTTGAAATCTCAACAGTGTGTTTTTGTGCTCTAGAGGAGGAATCTGAGGGCATCTTGATTACTGTAAGACTTCCAATCTGTAAAACACTAGAGATTTTGAGAATCAAAATAAACTTCCCTGCAGTACTTGCAGGGCTAAGGTCCTGTATTTTGTCTCTCAGATGGAGATGTGAATTGAGGCTTGACTTGAAATGTTAATATCACAACTGAGAGAGCTGCTATATCACTCAGCCTGACTCCAGAGGGAAAAGACCAATCACTTTAGAGTTAAGATGCTTGAGTGAGAAAGTGCACAAGGGCCAAGAATGATTGACGTTCAAATATGATTTTTTTTTGTTCTGTTGGATGATACCTGAGAAACTCCCTGGGCTTAGAATAAATAAGGGTCACTGAAGAGCACGTCTCAAGGCTGCTGCTACCACATAATCTATGGGTATGATAATGAATTTCTATTCTCTGGAGAATAAGATGCTGTACTTAAACTGTTTAAACCGTGAAGTGATTTATATGACAGCAGCTTCCTTTTAGCTAATGGCAGTGTAGAATGTCTTTGAGACTCACTAGAAAGAGTAGGCTAAGTATTTAGTGGTTTTATGAAAAATAAGACTAGCAGTCCCCTAATCTCCACAAGCAGCCAATTGAATCTGTCATTCCAGATCCTAATCTGATAGTGCTGTGGGAATCCTGCACCACTACAGTCATGCATGCCATGTATGGTCTGGACAGTTTGGGTTTATTATTGAGTTATGTTCAATAAAACATGTCAGAATGGTTTCCTTTTCAGGAGATGATATATAGGCACTAAGTCTGAGTGTTGTAGCTGTTCCATGAAATACAGTTTTTCGAATGTGTCTTAAAAAGTTAATGGAGTTAAGATTTTGCTCAGCCAGATTATGGAGCCTCTGAAAATAAATTTAGTTTCAGTAGAGTGACATCTCTCATAAAAGCCAAATCTGTCTTTCTTGAAATTCAGTTTTTGAAATGAAAGCTGACAATTTCTTGTACTGTCAAATGTCTTTGCTCGTTTAGTCTCAGGACAGCCTCTCTTTTAGGCTGAGGAAGACAAAAGGTCACAAGGGGAACAGTACTTCTCTCCCACCTCAGATCTTGCATTAGCTCTCATTACAAAGTTCTCTTTATATTCCCATCTTGGCTTTGGCAATGCCAGCTGCGAGCTGTGTAATGAACCTGTACAGGACCTACAAGGAGGGGAAATGAAAGATAATAACATGGAAGCCCGTCAAGAGTCACACAGTGCATGAGTGTCATCTGTCTGAATGAAATCTCTTTATCTGATAATTCCATAGCTGAAGAATATTTTAGGTTTCAGTCATACTGCCGAGCATATAGCAAGTTGCTATGCAGACATCCAATGAAAATCAGAACTTTTACCTACCTTTTTTTTGAATTTTCATCTTAGTTGAATGTTTAATACTTTCTTCCTGTGTTTCATCTAAGAATTTATCTACTTTTTAAAAACTGGAAATAGTCCTATTTGTGGGTATTAATGATCACATTAAAGATCACATTTTAGCTACTGTGCTAAAGTGGTTTCTGAAAAATCTGTGGTCCCAAAGCCTAATTTTCTCAGTGTATAATTCCAGTAATTTGAACCTCCAAAGTTGAAAGTCTGATACTTCTTGTTTGGAAAAAAAACCCAAAAACTTGGTATCCAAGTCAAATTTTGAGACTGTGTATGCTTTTCAAGCTCTTCAGTGGTAGTTCCAGAAGAATTCCCTGTGACTTTCCATGAAGAATAAGTTTTGATAGGTAGCAAAAACAGGGGAAGATTCTTCAGATTTGTTTTAGCATACATGGAAGTATGTCTTTATTATTCATGATATTTAACTTTCTTCACTGCCAATGCATATGTGTTAAAACATGCCTTTTGTTTCTGATCCTGCTGAGAAACTATCGTCATCTTATGCATCAGAGACAAACATGAACATGTATCTCATAAGTAGGGGAAAGGATTTGTAGGTTTTTAGCAGTAATAATGCTGCTGAACCCTTTCACAGCATCATCCTGTCTGTCATCAGAGGACCAGGCCAGGTTTTTAGCACCTATTAATGTGAGGACCTGAAATAATTCAGTAATTGTATTGAAATAACCCAAAATTGCATCTGAATGATTTCAAATAATATTTTTGTGTTTTTATATGTATTTAACTCTTCCAAAAAAATGTCACTGAGCAAGTATGTAAAAGCATTTATAAGATAAACACTCTTGGCTCTCATCTTACTAGATCAAAAATGCAGTACCTCGTGTTATAGATAGTTTCTGAAGTGCTATCGCAATGTTATAATAAGTATTAGTATTTATATTTATTAGTAATATAATAATACAGATTATAAATTTTAACTTTGCTACATTTATGAAGAGAGATCCTATTTAGGAAGAGAACACACAGTTACACGCCCAGATTCCATAGTCTGTAGTAAATGTCTGTATTTTTGATTCAGTTTTGACACATTGATATTTTTTACATATATTGTACCTTTTTATTTAAATTTCTTTATTTTTCCTGGGGTTGGAAGAAATTTGTGCCAGTCGGAAATCAAGTATTAAACACTGTGTGGGGTTATATGTACAGTTCTGCAACAGGGATGTGGACAGCCTAAGAATAGCAGTATCAAGAGCAATTGCTTTGTGTAACATCCTTTGTTTGCTTAGCATTGCCCTACAGTGAGATATTCAATATGCTCTTTGCCTGGTATTTGAAGCATGGAACTAGGTGCTCCCTGGAAGTGGATTTTCTTTTTTAAGACGACTGCCAATTTATAATAATTAATGTGATAAGGACAGCAGCTGTAGCTGTCTCTTAATTCCTTCATCTTAGAGTGAGAGCTAGAAATGGATTAGTTAGAGATAAATATATCTTATGGCATTTTCTCCTGAGAAAAAGCCCATTAAAAATATTGCATTCTTGTAGCAGGACTGGCCGGCACGGTGATGAAAGCAATTTTCTATTGCTGCAGGGAATTGGCCACGGTGGACTGAATGCAAAAGATAAATGCTGGCTAATTTTAAAGATGACGAATAAAATCTTGACTCCAGGCACTGAAAATAGTTTTGTGGGATGATCTAAGGGTGCCTTAGCCCCAGGAATGAGTGGCTATAGGTTCTGTCTAGTGTGGATGAACTTGCTGCAGATGTCAACTGAAGATTAGGAAACTGGAGAACATCATCTTGGGGAAGTGATGCAGTTTTTAGTGTTCCTGTTAGGGAAGGTTTATTATCTTTCATGATGTGATGCTTCCTGTTCCAGTATTATCCCAAGTGCACAATGAAACGTGTTCTTAATTAAATGAATTATTTGGGAATATACACACTATGATTATTCAAGAATTTCCAAAGTTTGCAAGGAATTTTTTCTCTATTAAACAAGTCATCACTGAATTAATAACCAAAATTCATTTCTGGAATCTCTGTTTTATATAAATGAATTTACTGTGAAAGAAAAGCCCTGTACTGTCTGTAACTAAGGTAATTTTCTGGATACACTTGACTTGATCATCTGTAACCCAAGTTTATTTGTACATCTAACCTGGATGACGAGTTAATAGGCATCTTTGCATTTTATGTCCTTTGCTGAGATAACCATGAAGGCTGTTGGAAAGTGGTTTGACTGATGTGGGTGTTGTTCCCCAGAGACTAGCCTGAGATTATTATCTCTGACAAATGAAATCAGCAGATTAATTTTTGATTGCTGGGTGAAGGATTAATGCAAATCCCAATGAAAGATTCAGCAGTTGGTGGTGGTTTAAAAAATGGCCATGATTTTGCCATTTGAAAAGAGATTAGATCCTTAAAAGTACTGTGCAGCCAACCTGTTTTATTGTCCTTACAAGCAAACACAACACTGACTCTGTCACAAAATTGTTAACAATGTAGTGTGCATAAAATCAGGGATAGTAGAGCTTTGTGTTTTTCTAGGTTGACCTTTCTGCCTGATACAAAGGCCGTTGTGAAAGAGCTCTGAGGAGGATCCCAACATCTTTCAGCAAAAAGGTGAAAGCTTTGATGGTGTCCCCTGAAATTAAAAACTGTTGCAAGGGGAGAATTGGACAGCTGATTTCTTTGTGAGTTTGGCTGGGAATAAAATAAAGAATAATATTGAGCATGACTCTATCAAGTGTTTATGGATGCTAGATGGATTTTTCCTGTTGTTTTTTTTTTTTTAATTAAGTTGATTTGCACAAATTGATTTTTCCTCAGAAGCTCTCTCAACAAGGTGCATGTTGCAACACAGGAGCTTTCTGCAGCTTGTAAACTCAGTTTTCTGTTAACTGTGTGTGAAGATTGCCTGTGCTCCACCAGTGATATGCTAAATGTTTGAGGAAGTCTTAGCATTTGGAATAATCTCACATTACATGCATTTGCAAAATTTGTGTGCTAATATTTAGCTTCCTGTTTTCAGGCAGGCTGGCTTTTTTTGTTGTGGAGCCAGAATGGAGAACTGTGGGCAGTCTCTGTTTACATGAAAGATGGGAATCTGCTCTTCCTTGTATGCAGTGATGTGTTTGTGCCTGACTTTTGTCTCTGGGAAAAGAGATGAGTGCAGATGCTCCAAAAGAGCAGCTCCTCACCAGCTGAATTTGAGGAGATCACAGTGTAAGTTTTGCAACAAACATCTGTGAAACTCGGATCTGTCGGATAGGCAGCATCATTATCTTGTGTGTGCAGGTGTATTCCCATGAATTTCCTTGTTAAGTTTGATGGTTACTTAGTCATATTTGGCTTTTTTTTTAAATGAAATATATCAGCATTCTGTATCTTTGAAGCTAATTGATTTATATTTTTTTTTGTCCCTAATGCCTATTCAATTAAAATTTTAACAAAATACTTGGAAAGGAGCAGTGTACTCTCCTCCTTGTTCCCAGGTGAAAGGACTCCAGTTCTTTCTAGCCTGATTGTTTCCGTGAAAAGTGATGAAGCTGCTCATCTCACTCCTGTGGAGTAACAACCTCACAGAAATTAGTTGCAATATTAATGAAGCAAAATACCACTCAGCGTGAGGAAGACTGGTAGGAGAAGGTGAAGTGCAGTTTAAAGCTTTAGCTAGGTCTTAAAATAACCACATTGTTCATTCTCCACAGCCTAAGCAGCTGAATGCAGAGGCATCCATGACTGAAAAATGATGGCATGTGGTGATGTGGATGCCAGGAAGCTCAGAGGACACATTTGACATGGTGTGCCTATTCTGTGAAGCAGCAAAGAAGCAGTTAAGATAGATGGGAGTCATGTGGCTAAAAATCCTGCATGTACTCTGGAAACTCATCCAAGGTACTTAGAGCCCATTTTTATTGCTGTCTCTCAGGATTTGTTCACAGTTTCTGGAAAACACAGTGTGTGCTGCTGATAGAAAGATGTCTTCTTTTTCTGCTATCCAAATGCCTAACAAAGAGGAATGGAAACCAAAAGGAAGCAGAGTGTTTTTGTAAAACCTGCCCCTGGCAGGGTATTTTGGGCTCAGCTTCATTCAGGGTGCGTCATTCTCCAGATGCCCACGTGGGGAAGTAAATTCCTGCCTTAACAACATGCCTGACTTGCTCCTTTTTTACCAGGAGTTTAATTTGAGGTGGGTGTTACTTCAGCTACTGAAATTATGGAGAGTTCATGGACTTTCTCTGCTGGAAAAAAAAACAGTGAGTCCAGTTTTGCTGTGATAGAGTATCTGGTTTGTGATTTGTAAAACAGGTGCTGTACACTTTTGGGATTATTTCTTTGTGAATACTTATGCAGGAACCAGGAGTTACTTTACTGCAAAAAAGACTTTGGTGTATTCAAAACAAATTATTTGCTTAACAAAACATAAACTTTATTTTTTTTTTTAAATTCAAACAAGCCTAAATGTCTCAGACTTTTTTTGTTTTAAATAGACTAATTCTTATTTCTTTGGATACTGTCTTCAGCAGTTTATTAAAGACTCCAGGTGTTATCTTTGGAACTGAGATGGAGAGTTCAGGCTACACTCCATGATGACAGACTTTACTTGAGGATCTGCCTCATGCCAGCCATCAGTATAAACACAGCAGGGATTTCCTATTGTGTTGTTCCAGAACAGTCTCATTATTTGGAGGATATATCAGAGAAAAGTAATTTGTTTGTTGTGCTCCATAACTTGTAAGTAACTAATTGCAACATAGGGTGATCCTAGAGTTCATCTGGCAGCTACCTGTAGTTACAAGCAAACTACCAAACATGCACATGTGAGGTGTTAATCTTTTTTCTTTTTTTTCTTTTTTTTTTGGTGTTCATATGGGTTTATTTGATATACTGGACTGAATCCATCTAGTTTCCTTGTAACTAAAACTGCACTCATAGTACTGCAGGATATAGTAATTCTAAGATTAACGAATTACTCTTGGATGACTTCTAAGTCTGTTTATGCCTCCCATAATCAAGTACATGTAGTGCTCTTGTAGCTGTGGTTGTCTGAAGTGAAAAAACAACCTTGTAGAAAGAAGTCTGGCTTCTCATTAGCTGGAAAAATCAGAGAAGCTTTCAAATACTTACTTTGTTTTGCTTCTGTTTCAGCAAAAATGTCTAAGTAATCAATGCATTTAAAAAGAGCATTGCAATAATGTCTTGAATGTTAGTAGAAATCTTATTGTGTGGACTCCAGGAGCGATCATTTCGTATCGAGCAATACTTGCTGCATCACTAGACAAATAGCCCTTTCTCAAAAATGTAAGAGCATCTTTAAGTCTCATTGGAACAGGCCAGGGGAGGCTGTCTTGGCGTGTCATGAATTTAATGTTAATAGAAGTCTGTCTAATGTTAGCATCCCTTTTACAATGTCAGCAATAAATGTTGGAATAAGGAACTGAATTTCACCTGTTAAGTATTTATTGTTTGGTACTGATGTGTCTACCAGCGGTGTTGATGTCTGATCAATCTTAGGTACTTTTTCTACTGCACTTGGTGGTCCAAGCAGTCAAAGGGCCATTATCATCATACATCAATTCACCATTCTGGGAAAGCCTTCAGATCTGTCTTCTCTGCTCCAGTTACTCAGGATGCAGGCCATGCCCAGTTATTGTTGGGAGCTCTAACAACCAAAAACAAACTCTTTATCTAGACGTCCATATGGCACTTCATTAGAGTACCTAGACATGTGCACTATGGTTTGTCTTTGGTCATTTTGTACAGAAAATACAATTAGACTTGGCTGTCAGATGAAATCTGTCAAATTCCTCCTGTAGGAGCTGAACTTGGTCCAGCCCAATAAATACAAAAAAAAAAAAGACAGTCACCCATAAAATTGCAAGTAGAGCCTGTGATTTTGCATCACTTGACTAAGATTCTGTGGGGTCTGGTCGGTGCAACTTTCTGGATGAACAGCCTATTTCTCTGATCAGCACCATTTCCCTGCTCCACCACACTAATAACCATAACAGTAAAGTAGTACATGGCTTTGCCCTGCCTTCCCTAAAAGGGCAGTTTCCTATGGAAAAATGGAACTGTGTATCCTTCAAAGAACCTTAAAATCAAGATATGTTCAAATTGCTTTGTGAGGATAATCTTGCAAAGTGATTTCTTTTTATTGTTCCTTCTTATATCTTCATACTTTGTGTGCCTGCCTGCTGTATATGTATGTATGTATGTGTATATTTATTTCAGAGAAGGAAAAAAAATGACTTTATTATAGGTTTTATGATGTCTTCTTTTCCTGTTTCTAATATATTAGGGAGCAGCCCATATTTCACAGACCCGTTTGTCACTTGTAATGGTTGAAATCTTCTGATTGATGCTAGACAGGTTTATTGCCCTCAGGTGAGGAGTCATAGTTAACCATGTGTCAGGAGGTCTGTTGTTAGGTTATGTGAGGGGTTTTGGATGTGTGGAGTTGTGCAGATTCCTGGTGGTTAAGGCCTGTCTTTCAAGGATGAGGGCAACAGATGTCCTTAACAGAGAGAAAAGTTGCAGAAAAAAGGCAATTTTTCAGAATAATTATCCCCAGCAGTGTAACACTTGAGCTCTCAGCCATTGTAGGCAGGAGTGTGCTAATAGCTTGTGTTTAATAAGCTTGGGATCACATCAGTTGCAGTCTGCTGGTGATCCCAAGGAAAAGTTTGTGCCTTTGGGTGTGAGAAGGATCTTCAGGAGGTAGTGAGTGTTGGACCTTTTCATGGTATTGGGAGAGCTTGTTTGAAGTGCTGCTGTCCCCCGCCTCAGGTTTATCTCATTCTTTGCACCCTGGTTGCTTGGGTGGTCACTTGCCCACATTTTTAACTCGAGGGAAAGATCTGTGAGGTTTTGTTGTTAAAGAGCTACTTTTTAGATGCTTTCCCAAGCACTAATTTCCCAGCTTGTTTTTGAGTAGGTGACTATTTGGCCTGGAGGAGGTAGCTGCTGCCTTTAGAGTAGAAGGGAGGGATCACTGGCAATAGACTGAATTGACATGAAGTTGCTATTGCTGTCCCACTTCTAAGCATCAAGGACAGACGTTTCCTGGAAAGACAGCAGGAGCTGACTCATGACTGCTTTGTGTAGGTTGTGTGTATAATCTGGGGAAATAAAGCTGCATTATTCAGCTGCTACTAATCTTTCCTTAAAACCATATTCAACAATAAGAATGGGCGAGAGGAAATCTTATGTTAGAGAGTTTCTTGCATACCAGTTCCCTTTTCTAGCACTGTGGTCTTATTGCCCAGTGTTGGTGCTCATGACAGTACATTTTCTTGTAATCATCTTCTTTTGTAATGCTTCTATTTGGTGTGAGATGTCAGTTCAACAGGAGGCCATTCAGGGCTTTAATATTGCACCAAGGAGAGCAAGATTAATTTAGAAAGGCATCTAGAATTAATATAAGTGCAATAGATCTCAGATGCTAATGTGGTAAAAGTCAAATAATAGCAGAATGCTCTAAGGTGGTGATAGAGGCAAGCTAATTCAGTCTTGGTCTAGTACTTTTTTCTGCTTATAACTGTGCACTGAGACTGAAAGGCACCTCCCATCAAATACTTGACATTTTCACTAGTGTACAAAAAAAACTTCAGCAAAATCTGGGGAGGTGGAGAACAGTTCAACAGTAGATTGAATACAGGGTAAACATAAGTTTAGGACTGTAATGGACTAGCTAGGGCAGTCTGTCCTGTACTGAGAATCAGCAACACAATAAACAAAATAAATTGTTCAGAGAAGTCTTTCTCTGATAAAATGATAAATGTTCTTTACGTTTTGCCTTGTTTTTATGAGATGGTACATTTTTTTGTCCGTCTTCCCCCTCCGTGCCGCCCCCACCCCTGCTCCTTTGGTGTTATTTTGTTTTAAAGCTGTAACTTGAGTCTTTTGACTTGCACTGAAACTGAGCTGATGACTTCTCCCCCCGTCAGGAAGACACTGCAAACAATTGCTCTCCTGTGCCTTTTTTTGCTGCTGGAAACTTTTTAAAAGATTAGTAGTCTGTAGTTCCATTTCAAGATTCAGACCTTCATTCCATGCACCATTACCCATGGAAGAAGGAAAAATAGGCTATTATAACTGTAAGTGCAATACTCTAAGCTAATGGCCAGTATAAGAGATGTGTACTTTGCACATACACCCTATTTGTTTGGAGAAAGTGTGTGACTTTGACATTCCTTCCTCTAATGGAAAAGCAGTTCATAACATTGAATATTCTTCTATAGAAAAGGTAGAATTTCCATCCATCTATCTTAGGAGGGAAGAACAGATAGAATAAGATTTGTGGGAGGAAAATACCTCTAGGCTCAGTTAAGAGATCTTTTGACACTGTAGTCCTGGTAGTAAAGCACAGTAAAACCACTTGTCCTTTATTGCTGAACAATTAACATGGAAAGTGTGTGAGTAAAACAGAACATCCTTGCAAAACAGTAGCAAGAAAGCATTTCCTGTGTGATAGTCATAAGGGGTGAACGGAGTGCACTTTTTTCTGCTACTGTCCCTTACTTTTACACCATGGCTTTAGCACGGCAGTAGCATGAATTTTGTATACATGTGTGCACACACACTTTTTTGTGTGTATGTGTGTACATATATATTCTGTCTTCACAGATTTATTTTCTTCTTTGAAATGGACTAAAAAGAGGGTCAATTGACAAATGACTTGTATTTGGATACATTCAGATCAGTGTTCTGTGAGATTTGCTTTCACATCATTAGTTTTTCTTAATTCACATGACCAGCCGCTCAGTTCTAACTCTTGATAAACCATTTTTAGTTTATAAAGATTCAGTTCCACTGGACTTTTCCCCTCTATCTCATGGTACAAACAAAGCTAATTTTCCAAGCAGTGCTTAGAAGTGACTAGTTTAAATTAACACAGTATATGCCAGCACAGTAAAACTGTTTCAGGCTTTAAATGATTGAGACCTGTCTGCAAACTCTTTCAGCCTTCAACTATAGCATTTCTTTACTTTGCTGATCCACCTACTGACAACTACAGATCACACTTGTCCTGTTTCTTTCTAAAGATGTTGGCACTGAATTCAGTTGTCTCCCAGTACCTTATAAAAGGTTATATCCCTCTAGGCAAATTTGGATTGCGTCCAAAGCATGTAAATAACTAGACCCTCCTTGCAGAAGGGAGATATAAAGGAAGCCAGATGAACAGCTTTCATGTGAGATTCTTAACCCATGGATTCTTCTTAGGATAACCTGTAGATAAACCTGTTATGACCCGACCAATGACTGAAAAACATAGGAAGCTTTTGGGTCACAGTAATCCTTCTGAAATTAGTGACATTTCAAAAAGGCCTAGGTGATTTTGGTGTTTGGATTTATATATTCTTTTAGAAGACACTGTGTGAAACTACTCAGAAAATGTTCCTTGGTCTATGTACCTCCCCCCCCATCTGACCAAATCTGTGTCTTTGTCCCAATCATCCTAATTTGCTTTATTTTCTTCCTCAGTCTCATAAGGCACCTTGGTTCTCAGCCTATTTCCTCATCAGCTGTAAATGCTTTTGTTCGTTACTGCCACTTCCTTCCTCCAAGACTTTTGTTCTGGGGTTCCTCTCCTTGTCCTGACCAGTTATCTCTGGATGCCTCAGTATTCTTCTCCAGCAAATCCTTTACTGCCTTGTGATGTCGCATCTGTAACATAAGAATGTCTTAGCATTTGTCTGGTTTTCTTTGAATACTACAGATTTTGCATAGTCTCATGTAAGGCCCCAGTCTCACGTGGTAACTTTCCTAAAAGGGCTTTAGTTCTTTGATACCCTGAGGCAGCACAGGGGAAAAACATTATTTCCAGGAGGTTAAACAACACACTTTTACTGGCAGACTTTGGAAAATAAGGGATTAATAATGATACTTTATCTTATACGATCAAATACCTTTTCTTTTCCAACACTTGATATAAAAAACTGACTTGTGAAGTTTATCACTGTATTTATTTGATTAGCCTGGTAGGAATACTGATCAGAAAACAGCAGGCTGTAGCCCCTGAGATCCCTGTGAATTATGTTAAGGAATTATGTGACATATGAATTACATTCTCTTTTCAAATTTGTTATACATCATAACTCCAATTATATTTGGAGTTGAAAGAGAAACATACTTTGGAAATTGGGTGAAAAATTTCTATTAACTGGAATTACAGCAGAGATTTTTCTGGCGCTAAATGCATTTGAAAACTCTGTTACTCTTGTCTCTTGAGTGTTAAGTAAAAGGTGTAGGAATGCTAAGAGCTGAGGATGTGGTTGTGTGATCTTCATGTGGAAGGGGCTTTCTTTTAAGTGGATGGAAGGTTAAATACATCTTTATGATTCTGGGTTTACAGCAAATCATAAGGTTATTAATGGCCAAGGCTTATTAATGATGTGTGCAATATAGAATTAGAGCTTTATCAGGCTGTTACATTCTGGGTCTGAATTGTAATTCGTCACTTGAGATGGGTATTGAGGGCCTGGTCATTCTCAAACTTGAAAGTTTTATTATTTCTATGGGCCTAATTGGGTTATTTTGCTATAGTTTGAACAGCTGAAGCAAGAATAGATTGTCTTAAGTTAGAAGGGCTTTTGTGAAAGGCAAGGAGAGAAGCTTTGTGGCATCACTAATTTGAGCAATGATATTTCATTTCTTGAGAGTGAAGCGTGAGATGGGCTTAAGTCCTGGGTGTAGGACTACTGAATAGTGGCTAAGCTGTTCATCTGCTCCCAGGGAAAGGCAATGATACTGCACTCAGTAAAAATACAAGATCTTTAATAATTAAAATAAGTGCCTGTACTAAAAACAAACAAACAAACAGTCTCTGCCAGTTACTTCATCTTCTGTAGGATCAATCCAGCCCTCAGCCCTTTGTAGTGTTCCCTGGCACAGTTTTGCTAATTAAATCTTTAGCTTTTCTAGATTCAGGGCAAGTGGTATCTTTCTACTTTCTTAGTCTCTGGCAAAGTACTTGGTGGGGGGAATTGCAAGAGGGAAACAACATTCTTTCTTTAGACCAGGCAATTGCCAATGCAAGTTAGAATTCAACTTGTTAAGCAATAATCCCTGTGAATAATGTTAAGGAATTATGAGAGATGGAGAGATAATTTGAATAAGAGAAGTGAAGAATGAAAGCTACTGAAATTTGAGTAATATGTCTACAAAATACCATTATGTAGAATTCCTTTTGCTTAATATAAATACAACTTTGCCTAAGCCTTTAACAGATCTGTAGCCACGGCATTTAATTGCCAGTTGCCTTTAAACCTTGAGCAGGTCAGCAGAGACACAATGCTATCAGGGATAATTTGTCATTTATGTATTTCCATGGAGTGATATATAATGTCTTGCTGAGAAGGGTCCTTGTGGGTGTCAAATACTGCTGCTGCCTGTAATGGAAATAAAGGAAAAAATAAAAGGCTGGCAAATAGATGTTTCTGTAAATGTAACTTTTAGTTTGCAAGTAACCTTGAGGGTAAAAGATAATTTCACCTCTGCTGGGGGGCAGTGAAGAGGTGGCAGGTGAACAATTTAACCTGTGTGTTATTTATTGATTGAAAACAACTCCCAGCATGTGTGCTGCTTCGGAAATTTATTGAGGCCAGTTGAACATAGAGTGTGATATACACAGACTTGCTCTCTTCCATTTCCTCATTTCAATTTTTAAGTGCTTCCTAGAGACAGATATAGAAGCAGTGATCACGTCTGGCATGTGGTGTGCATTTAGGGCTGGAGCCAAAACCTGTTGGGAGTCGTTGGTTGTCTTTCAATTGACTTCAACTGGCTTTGGCTCAAGCCTTCAAGAAGAAAAAAAAGAAAAAATATGGCTGCATATGGTACTATCTAAAAGAGCTAAAACCAAACCCAAACCTTGTTTATCCTCTCAAAATAAGTGGAGGTAGGGTAGGTGCAGAGAGGGAACAAAGGGGAATAAAACTCTGGATACTTTTAGTAACTTGTAACACTGACCATTTCTTTAGAATCATAGAATCCTTAAGTTTGGAAAAGACGTCTAAGATCATGGAGTCCAACAAAAAGGTGAGGCGGTGCCTTTCAAAGCAAATGTGTTTCCGTTTGCTTTGATTCTCCAGCAGGAAATACCTGAGCAAAAAAGGATCATGATTCACTTCAGGGTGTCATGTTGCTCCTGTTTGGGCCATGCTTTGTTTGGCTGCTCATAACCTAGCTTTGATTCTGACTGTACACATTGCTGGAATTTATGGACCCTAGAAATGCTGAAATCTGGCAACCCTCGCAATACAAAGAAAAACTGCTTTATAAACACACATCCATCATGTATTGTTTTGTGCTGCCAATCTCTTGTGTTTTCTTTTTCATTCTGTGGCTGTCACACCTTGCAAAGGCAAACTGGCACCTGCCCCAGCTGCCCCTGTTTTACTGAGGCTTTGGGAGGGTAAAATTTGTTAAGAAATTGGTTAACTCCCACATTTATCACTTTCAGTTATCATGAAGGTGTCTAGTTGTCCTAGTTGCACTATTTTAGGGTAACCTCTCTGTGGTGATCCTTCAGGTGTGCTCACCAACACTATTTCCGAGTGCCAGTTGTCTGCTGTTGTTGCTCTGCTCTGAGAGATGAACATCATAACTCTGGGCCAGTGTGAACAATCAGTGCAAAGCTGCTGTCATGGTCTCTCC
Organism: Manacus vitellinus; assembly: GCF_001715985.3. Taxonomy (NCBI): domain Eukaryota; kingdom Metazoa; phylum Chordata; class Aves; order Passeriformes; family Pipridae; genus Manacus; species Manacus vitellinus. Next base: position 58,179,072 of record NW_021938789.1, read on the forward strand.
TGCCTCCATGTTTCTTTCTGTGTCTGCAGCATGCGTGTACTGGGATGGTCCATGGCCCTGGTGCTTTTCCCAGGCTGTGGGACCCAGGTGTGCTCAGCCATGGGGTGTTCTCTTCAGTCCTCCACTACCTGGTGGGGGGTTACAGTCAGCAGGGGACTGAATTCTCTCTCTGGGCTCAGGCTGGAAGTATGAAGTGATAATCAAACACTGAAGCAAGCGAGGTTGTGACTGGATATGAGGAAGAAATCCTCACCCTTGCCAAGGTATCTCAGCAGTGCATGCGTTGGACCAGGAACCTGGGCAGCTTCCATCCTTGGAGATGGTCAGAGAACAGCTAAATGCTCCTTCTGCTGAATGACCAGACCTGCTTGTGGCAGGGCAGAGACTGGGGACACCCCATCATGCCTTCCAGCCTTTGTGGTCTTTGGATTTTCTGATCCCATCATCTATTTCTCATGTAGATATGCAGTTTCATCCACTATGAATATCCTCTGGAGAGTACTCTCCTGTCTTCCTGATCGTGTATGGCACGGGTGTTAGCATGCTTTTGAAACTTCTAAAACTTTCCAGAAAACTGTGGTGCAAATGTAGATTGTAGCCTTCCAGTACATAAAGGTGGCTTATAAAAAAGAGAATGCTACTTTTTACATGGGCAGATAGTGGTAGGAAAATGGGGAACTGTTTTAAACCAAAAGAGGAGAGATTTAGATTAGATGTTAAAAGTTCTTTACTGTGAGGGTGGTGAGGCACTGGCACAAGTTGCCTGGAGAAACTGGATGCCCCTTCGCTGGGGGTGTTCAAGGCCAGGTTGGATGGATCTCTGAGCAACCTGGTCTAGAGGAAGGTGTCCCTGCCTCTGGCAGGGTGGCTGGAACTAAATGATCCCTTCCAGTCCAAATCATTCTATGATTCTGATACTTCAGGCATTTTGGGTCTTAAAGAGCTGTAGAGATATCCATTTACCTAATGATTACTAAGGGTAATGCTATGTTGCTAAGGAAGGGAAAAGCTCTGTACCAATAGGAATGGAATGGTTTCCACGTGGTAGGGTGCTAAGCACTCTGCGTGTAGCAGAAAGGATGTGGCAACGTGAATGGATCTTCCATGGAAACATACAGGGTCCAAGTATTGGGCTGCAGGGAGTGCCAGAGGCTGGCACTGGCATCAGAGGGTAACAGAGATGACACCTTTGTGAGGTGTGAGAAGGTCTGCTTGGTGGTACAACTGAAAGAGGAGGTGATGGAAAGGTTGAGGAGCACTGGGCATATGAGGAAGACATTGACTGCCGGAGCTGTTCTCTACCTGTCCTGAGGCAAATGGACCAGCCAAATGCACCTCAGGAAGTGGAGGATCCTCTGCCCTCTCCACAGTAGGCAGGAGGGGACCTAAGAGATGGGGGGAATGGAGGCAGGTCCCTTCTCAGAGTGGCAGGCAAATCCCTTCCTGGCCTCTCTCCCTTCTCCGCTTCCCCCTGTGGAATAAGTAAGAGGCCCTGGAAACAGAGGGCCAGGACTATCTAAGGGGTTGCCTAAGCAGAATCAGCCAAATAGACACACTGCAACCAGCTCCAAAAAGGGAAAAAAAAATGTTTTAGGTGACTCCTTGCTGAGAGGAATGGAGGGCCCAATATGCAGACCAGACCCAAACCACAGAGAAGTCTGCTGCCTCCCTGGGCAAGGGATGTTGCCAGAATGCTTCCTGATTTGGTGCAGCCCTCTGACTACTACTATTACTAGTATTCCAGGTGGGTAGAGATGAGATTGAAGGATTAAGTCCCAGGGTAATCAAAAGGGACTTCAGGGCACTGGGGCATTCATTTAAAGGAGTAGGTGCACAGGTTGTATTCTCGATTCCTTCATATTAGGGGAAAATACTAGAAGGAATAGGAAAACATGGATAAGAGTCTGGAGCCACAGATGGAATTTGAGGGTTTTCAACTGTGGGGCGGCTTACATGGCACCAGACTGGCTCATGTCTCAGAGGCTACACCTGACCCAGAGGGGGAAAAGGATTATGGCCCAGGAGTTAGCAGGGCTGATTGAGAGGTCTTTAAACTAGACTTGAAGGGGGAAGGGGATATGACCAGGTTTGCTAGAGCTGAGCCTAGGGGTGGCAGGCCTGTGTTGGGGACAAAACCATTAGCCCAGCTGAAGTGCATGTGCACCAATGCACACAGCATGGGCAGCAAGCAGGAGGAGCTGGAAGCTGTTGTGCAGCAGGAATGTTATGATGTAGTTGCTGTCACAGAAGTGTGGTGGTGGGATGACTCTCATGACTGGAGTGCTGCAGTGGATGGCTACAAGCTCTTTAGAAGAGACGGGCGAAGCAGGAGAGGTGATGGGGTGGCACTGTATGTTAGGGAGCGTTTTGATTGTATTGAATTTGATGATGAAGATGACCAGGTTGAGTGCCTCTGGATAAAGATCAGGGGGATGTCGTGGTGGGAGTCAGCTGTAGATCACCCAGCCAGGATGAACAGGCAGATGAGGCATTTTACAAGCTGAAGTCTCACAGTCACTGGCCCTTGTACTCATGGGCAACTTCAACTTGCCAGATGTCTGCTGGAAATACAACACAGCAGAGAGAAAGCAGTCTAGGAGCTTGTAGTAATCTCTTGTACCATGCCTACAAGTGAGAGAACCAGAGGAAATGGCCTTAAGCTGAGACAGAGGAGATTCAGATTAGATATTAGAAAAAATTTTCTCACTGCTAGGGTTGGAATAGGTCACCCAGGGAGGTGGTGGAGTCACCATCCCTGGAGGTGTTTAGGAGGTGTCTGGATCTGGTGCCAGGTGATATGGTTTGGGAGTTACAGTGGTAGTGGTGGGTTGACGGTTGGACTTTATTTAAAAAGGTCTCTTCTGGCCTTGAAGATTCTATGATTCTATCCGTCAGACAATTTAGATTTTCTAACTATATATCCCCAGCTCTTTGCCTATTTTTACTTTTATTATATTCTGGGGAAATCACCAAAGCATCAGCTGAGGGACTGCAAGGTGCAACTCAGTGTTTTCATGGAAATCTGGATGTGTCTCATAAAAGAGATGGTTTTTAAAGAATAGCCACGCCTTTATTTTTGAAACTTGAGCTTGTCACATAGCTATTCTGTCTCTGGATGGCTTTAGGGTACTTTTGAAACTTTTTATTAAAAACTGGCATTTATTTTATTTAATAATAGAAAAAAATCCTTGTATAAAAAATCCACAAATGAAAAAAAAATAGGCCAGCAAAATCACTGCTAATATTTCATGTGAAATGAAGAGCCATGGGGAGAACTAGATGAGGCCCAAGCACTACTAGCAACACTTCAGAATCCATTAATGCAGAGAGAGTTGCAAGATTGGGCCATAATTATCTAACATAACACCAATTTAAATAAACAAGCATTTCTTTTATTATTCCCATTGGAAGCAGTTTGCAGTTTTACAAATACTAGAGCTTCCTCAAGAAAACAACTGCAAAACTCTCAGTGAAGGCAATAGGTAAATTTGCTTTAAAATTCCACCATCTGGAGACAATCTGGAAAATTGGTCTTTAAACGAGATAATAATAATTAAAAAAGCTGTCATCTATTTTTCATTTCCAACTGCTGTTCTCAGTACAGTCTAGGTTGGAATATGGCAAATACTTTAATTGAATTCTTGTTCCTCTACACTAAATACGATACCTGTGATGTATGTCCATGATTTGTGGTTTTACAGCAAGAAAATTTAGCCACACTGTTTTTCTTTTAAGATTTTTATAGCTTACAGAAGGGTAAGCTATAAATGGGGAAGAAGAGATAAAAAAAAAATGGATTAACTAAGGAAAAAATTATAAAGTAATTAAAAATGGAAAAACGTGTGATGGAGCCAAATGTGGTGGTGTCCAAGCTTCAGTGTTACTGTTATAAGGAGATACTCATAGAGCCATCAGCTTTTCCCATTGGCCAATGCTGTGGGTAAAATATATTCCTGTAAAGTTAATTAAAAATCTGTGTATTAAAACTGATTGCATGTGTTTCTGGATCATAATTGGTTATAACACCTAAAAAGTATGCAGATTCATGGCATGAAATATCTAGTCTGTGATGCCAGAGGTGACTGACTGGCATGAGGGAGGTAAATTACGGTGTAGCCAACCTTTAGAGCTCTGCAAATTGCTGTCTGAATTAAAATTTAGCAGAAACATTGTGTTTTTCGATAGATAATCAACAAACCAGACACATCCTGCTGTTCTTTGTCTTTCGGGTCTCTTTATTTAATGGTTTTCTTTCCGAGATCATCTCGGCGTGTTGCAGAGAAGGCTCTATGAGCGTTAATAAGTGCTTGCTGAATTTTTGAAGGCTGGAAAATAGAGCTGCAAAGTGCAGATCAATTAACCCTTAGTCACAAGGTAGTGCAGCCTTTGGCAGGGGACTGCAGCCAGGGCCATGGTCTGTCTGCTGGCATGCTGCCAGGTTGAGGAAGGTCTCTCCTCCTCTTCCCCCACCTCCTGAACTGGGGTAATTCCCAGGCCTCTCACTTGCCCTGCTCAGCATTTAAATTCAGCAGTAAACGAGTGAATCATAAAATGCTTATGCTGTGCTCAGCTTATAAATCTGGCCTTGGGATTGTTTCTAGGCTATCTACTTCAGGGAAGCTCAAATTATTGCCCCTTGTGATCTTTGTTCTGTGACACAGCATCCTTGTGTCATGGTCTGGCCTCTGAGGCTTCCTGCCTGCCTCTCTGGACCCTGTATCTGAAGAGCTGTATGTTTGAAAGGATTGAACACTTTTGCTGGAGATGACAAAAATGGCCTAATTCAAAACACAAGGTTGTTGTGCTCGCTTTGCAATGCAGCTTTCCTTGGCAAAGGAAACATGACTGTATTCCCATCTGTCATAAACCTGGTGAGCTCATCTATACCAGTGAGGATTTTACCCATCACAGCTTTGGTGCAAAGGAGTTAAGAAATCTATCTGCACATTGATGAAACAATGAGCTTTGGTGTCACAAGGAGGAAAGTAGCTATTTCACCCTATTCAGTCAGAATGAAAATTAAATATGAACCAACTGTATGGAATTGTTAGAGTTTACTTTCTTCTTTTTTTTTTTTTTTTCCCTCTATGTAGTAGCCCTGAGCCAGCCCTCCTCTTGCTTTTCCTCTTGTCCTCCTGCACTGGTATAGTTCTGAGCTTTACAGAAGCTTGTATAAATCCCAACAGTAAATTTTGATGGAACCTTTTGAGACACAATGGCTCATCATGCTCTTTTCTGCAATGGGTTGATATCCACCTCTGTATATTAATGTTCAGGCTCCTATCTAGACTTTTTTCATCAGTCCTCAGAGCTGAGAGAAAACAGTCTGGAAATCACATTATTTGTTGTTGCTGTTGCTTTTTTACCTCTTGGAAGCTATTAGGAAGTGATACTAATAGAAAGGAAAGGGTGGTTTGTTTTTTGTGGTGATGTATCTTTAAAGTTAGTGGAAATTACTGACTTGGTACCCGGTGTTGGGGGAAATGGAACCTCTTCTCATTATGGCTGTCCAGGTGATAAACAAAGCAGGTCTTCCAGACGTAACTTTCATAGAACTCTTCAAGTTATGCATTTTATTCATTATAAATCATGGGAGTAATTTTATTCTCTTATTATAGCTAAAATTTTATCCCTTTTAGAAAACAGGTGTCTGATATGCTATGATATATCACCAGCACCCAGGACTCCAATTAAAGAAAAATCTAAAATCAATTTTATTTTTTTTAATTTTGGGTAGCTGAATTCCTGTTACACCTAAGAACTGTTACTGGATTGTCAGTAAATATCTTCTGAATGTGGCTTCCAGTCAAGGTTTGAAAATTTATCATACTATTCCTTATTTGGAGTGACTTTAAGAAGAGATGATTAATTTATTAGTTGGAATTTTTTCACAGTCTTACACAGGAGCAAAGTCCCTTCTTTGCTTTGCAGTCAATGCACAAGTTGTATATGGGGAGAGGTGGCAAAATGATTGTCAGTAAGGCAGGCTAAGCCAGATAAGGTGTCCGTGCAGACTGGTTTTCAATCCACAGAATAAATATGAAACTAGATTCAGCAATTCCATCTGAAAGGCTACAGATTACTTGGAGATGTTTTCTTGTTTCCTGAAGCATGTCAACATTTCCCGACAGCTCTGGAGGGCAGCATTGCACTTTGGATTAGAGAAGGCTTGTTCTTTACTCTGTCATTAATGGAAAAAATGAAAAAGTGAATAAAATAATTTAAAAAAAAAAAGTATGTGTGTATGGGAAGGGCTATGGGAACAAAATGAATGGAAGAGAAATAAACCAAGGAAAAAGGCAGAAGAAACACTGAGAGTATGCAGGGGGAGGGGAGGAAGGTGCGTTTATTTTTGTGTTTATGTTGTCTGTTCTTTTTCAGAGTCATGTAAACTATAGTACTAAAGAATTGATATCTTCCAGTATATGAAATGGAAAACTACTTTAATTTTTGACTCATTCCCTGTGATGATCTGTTAATCCTTGCCTATCCATCTCCTCACCTTTTCTGTTTCTATACAGCCACATGGAGTATTCATTTAAAACCACAGCTAATAAAAGATTAAATTGGAAGCATGCTTTGCCTGCAAGTTGCCTCTTAAAACAAGCAGCATAAGCACCCTTTAAGTCCCGCTGTGCCTAGTGAGAGCTGTGTTAGCAGTGGCTCAGGGCAGCAGGCAGAAGGAAGCTGAAAGCCCTTCTTTTCTTCCCTCTTCTTTTCTATTTCTTCCTCTCTCCCATCTTTTCTGTTGCTGTGCCTCTTAGTTGTCCTCACCTCTTTCAAATCTGAATTGTGTCTTCTGCCAGGGAAAGGAAATATGCAGCCTTGGTGCCAGGTTAGACAGATGAGAGCCTGGTGGCTTGCAGTGGTCTGCCCTGGGTTCCACCAGGCTGCTGCTGACTGGTGCAATTCCTGCATGTTCTTCATTATTCACGTGCTGTTAGTTCCATCCAAAGCATGTTCTCAGACTTTCTGGAAGTGAGCTTATGTGACACTTGCTGTGGCACTTCACAAAGAGGTGATCAAAGTGTTTGCAATCCAGAGTCAGGTCCAAATATAGACGCTTAAACCTGTTTTTGCATAAACTGTGCCTTGTTATTGCAGCTGAAGTTCAGTACAGCTCCCTTCCCATGTGATACCTTTCCCTTAGTATGTGATTTTGGCTTGCTTCAGGCCATTTCATGTCAATGTTTTGTTTGCCTAATTTTGTAAGAGTGTTCAAGTTCAGGATTACAGTGATGGTACTGTGGGAATGGCAGTGGAAGAAGCTCTTAGGATTTGTGATGTCTGTCTGTGTCTTGTCCAGCATGTTATTTCATGAAGCACCAGTTCCTGTAGCTTAACCAGAGTCAGGCAGGAACTTGGCAAAGCAGACTTTTTTTCCAAGTAGGCTTCTTAAGTCTGGAAAACCACACCTTTTTTCTTTTCTTT